>NC_044388.1:49217047-49517167 GCF_006542625.1 Nomascus leucogenys
TATTGTATCGCATCTCTGATTAAAAAAATAGAACTCAAAAATTCTTACGAGGGCTGGTCCTAGCCTTTTGTAACTATTAAAAGTTACTGGAGGTGTGGCTGGGCGCGGTGGCTCAGGCCTGTAATCCCAGCACTTTGGGAGGCTGAGGCGGGTGGATCACGAGGTCAGGAGATCGAGACCATCCTGACTAACACGGTGAAACCCCGTCTCTATTAAAAATACAAAAAAATTAGCCGGGCATGGTGGCGGGCACCTGTAGTCCCAGCTACTAGGGAGGCTGAGGCAGGAGAATGGCGTGAACCCGGGAGGTGGAGCTTGCAGTGAGCTGAGATCGCACCACTGCACTCCAGCCTGGGCGACAGAGCAAGACTCCGTCTCATAAAAATAAATAAATAAATAAATAAATAAATAAATAAATAAATAAAAATAAAAAGTTACTGGAGATGTAGAGAGTGGGAAATTACCACAGGCTGGAATTGGTTTCTTAGCTATGACACCAAAAACACAAGCTGCCAAAGAAAACACAGATAAATTGGACTTGATCCAAATTGTAAAATTTTGTGTTTCAAAGTACACCATCAAGAAAGTGAAAATACAGCCCACAGAATGACAGGAATATTTGTAAGTCATATGTCTGATAAGGGTCTAATTCAGGATATATCCCTCTTGCAATTCAACAATAAAAACATGACCCAATTTAAAAACAGGCAAAGAATTGGAATAGAAATTTCTTCTAAGAAGGTATACCAGAGGCCAGCAGGTACATACAAAGATGCTTAACCTCATTAGCCATCTGGGAAATGCAATCATAACTACAGTAAGATAGAATTTCACACCCCCTAGGATGGTTATTATAAAAAAGATGGACAAAAACACGTGTCAGTGAGGACGTGGAAAAACCGGGGCCCTCACAGGCTGCGGACAGGAATGGGAAATGTCGCAGCCACTTTGGCAAACAGTCTGGCAGTTCTTCAAAGTCAAACAGAATTACCATGTGACCTGGCAAATTCTACTCCTAGGTCCATACCCAGGAAAATCGAAACATACGTCCCTACAAAAATATGTGCAGGAATGATCACAGCAGCAATACTCACAGTAGTCAAAAAGCGGAGACGATCCAAATGTCCATGAACTGAGGAAAAGATAAAGTGTGGCATATCCATATCCATGTAATGGAGTGTTATCGGCTGTAAGGAGGAATGAAGTTCTGATAGATGCTACAATATGGACCAGCCTTGAAAACATTAGGCTGCATGAAAGAAGCCAGACACAAAGGCCACACGTCGTGTCATTCCACGCATATGAAGTTTCCGCGATAGGCAGATCTATGGACACAGTACATGGATTCCTGGTTGCCTAGGGCTGGGGGTGGGGCGACTTGGGGGGAAGTGGGGAGTGACTGCTATGAGTAGAGGGCTTTTCTGGGAGGTGAGAAAGGTATCTGAAAATTGTTTGTGATGGTGGTTGCACAACTTTGAGAATATACTAAAATTCATTGAATTATATACACTAAATGGGGGAACTTTCTCATTGAATTATTTACACTAAATGGTGAACTTTCTCATTGAATTATATACACTAATGGGTGAACTTTATGGCAAATGGATTGTATCTCAATAAAGCTGTTGAAAACTTTAAAGGAGACTTCTGGTCTATTTGTTTCCAGTCAGTTCCATGTGCCATTAACTACATCCAAAGGCTATCTCAAGAAAATTCCTCAAGTTGTTTCATTTCTGTACTTTCTTGTCCCATTGCCCCTAGCTTCCCCTGTCTGTCTGTCTGTCTGTCTCTCCTTCTTGCTCTGGCTCTGGCTCGCACTCTGTGTTTCATTGCTGGCCTGCTGGCAATCACTGTGAAAGCCACATACCTCCCATCTGTTCTTTGCCCTTAGTGGTTTTACCAAAGTGAAAGGTTTTATGTGCTTTTGCTCACATCACCGCTTTTAGTCCCATGTGTTAAACCTTGGACTCTAGAAACAGTTCGTGTTTCCAGTACTTTAAGACTTGGAATTTTTGGACATTCTCTGTTCATTTTTATGTCTGCTTGTTTCACACTGAATGACTCTTTCCTGAGACCGTTTCTTCCTTGAAATACCTTGACCAGTGCAGCCAACACATCCAAGTAACATCCAGTGGCACCCAGTTCTCCTATGTGCTGCCCCAGAGCTACGAGGACAGGTGGCACTTGGCCTGCCTTCCGTGTATTATAAGCAGTAGCTTTCCCAAACCTCTTCCTGCAGAGTATGGTAGAAGTTTGCCTTTCCTGCCTCCTCCAACAGATTCCTTGCCATGGGCTACTCAAAGCCACATATTTTAGATCTAGGTTAGGGCAGCTCCCCCCTTTTACATCTCATTTCTGCATTAATCAGGGCAATTACTGCAGCTGGTACACAAACCCTGAGATCTCAGCAGCTTAACACAACAAAGCTTTCTCCCTCACCCCAAATCCTACCTGGGCTGCCCAGGGCTCACATTCCGGCAGTGACTCAGGGATTCTGACTACTTTCATGTCATCGAAGCTGTGGCCTCCCAGGTCACTCGGGTGGGGGAAGTGAGAGTGCAGATGGAACTTAATTGCCTTAATTGCCTTAGACATAAGGCTCAAGCACCACTTATGTCACCATTGGCCAGAACGTGTCTTGTGACTCCAGTGAGCGCTCCGTGTCTGCCACAGGTGAGCTGAAGCACACCGGGCCGAGAGCTTTCAGCAGAACACGAGGTACCTGTGGGAAGGAGAAGATGGAAATAGAGGCTTCTTGTTTAACCATAAGGATAGAGGAGGGTTGGACAGAACTGGGGAAGGAGAATGAAGGTGTCTCCATGACTCAGCACTCCCTGTGCCCTGCAGCTTGTGTGAGGAGTGAGTGCCGAAATGGTCAGCATAGTGGAGGTGCAGCTGGTCCTGAGTGGACACTGGTCAGGTCAGCTCCACATCCCCCTTTGCCTCTTGTCGCAATATGCAATATTTGGGCAGTTTTAATTACAAGTTCCAAATGAGGAGCTGTAAAGAAGCAAGTTAGCTAGAGGGAAAGAGAAGAAACATGTTGCAAATCTTTTCCCATTGGAAGGACATCATGCTGAGGGTGTCAGAAGTTTGAGATGGGGATGGAATGAGCATGAGATACTTCACGCTATTTTGACCTAACAGTGGGAAGGATGGGGAGCAGAACGGAGCCGCCGGGTATTTGCAGAGGAGAGAGGGCAGGCAGCTTGCTGCAGGGAAAGTGATAAAATGCTTTTTTGTTTTCAGTCTTTTTTAAAGCCACGTTTCCTGACCGCTTGCTTATGTCATTAGCTGTGCACTGCTTTTCAGCATGGGCTTGGATCACGTCCATCCTATGACTACACTACATTGACTTAGTCAAACTCTGATGGTCACACACTCTCATTGGTACCAGCTATTTTTGTTTTTAAAGTGAGTTTTATTTGTCTTTAGAACATTTTTATTTGGGGTAAAGAAAGGCAAAAATTGCACAACCAATTCCTTTACCCTACAACTAGGCTTCACATTTCTTATCATTCTGTCCTATTTACTTCATAATTATACATTATGGCATTTTTGAAAGAAAGGGTCATAGTACAGATGGTTTCCAACTTACGATGGTTCGACTTAATTCTTCAACTTTATGATGGTGCAAAAATGCTACGCATTCAGTAGAAACCAGTACTCCAAGTTTTGAATTTTGATCTTTTCCTGGGGAAGCCATGTGCGGTGTGATGTGTCCTCTGCATGTGGGCAGGGCCGCCAGCCCCAGCTCCCAGGCAGCTGCACCATCAGAAGGGCAGACAATCCATACGCTATAGTGTGCCCTGTTGCCAGTGTTTTCTGGATATTTTGTGTTTTTGCATCCCATCATGTCTGCAAAATGATATTTTCAACTTACAATGGGTTGATTGGGACATAACCCATTGTAATTTCTGTGCTAGGTAACCCCAGTAGCGACATCAATGCACTTAACACGGCAGGTCCTCAGATGATGCCGCTCTGTACAATGTCTTTTTTTTTTTTTTTTTTTTGAGATGAAGTCTCACTCTGTTGCCCAGGCTGGACTGCAGTGGTTCCCTGCAACCTCCGCCCCCCAAGTTCAAGCGATTCTCCTGCCTCAGCCTCCCGAGTAGCTGGGACTACAGGCACGCACCACCATGTCCAACTAATTTTTTGTATTTTTAGTAGAGAAGGGGTTTCATCATGTTGGCCAGGCTGGTCTCGAACTCCTGACCTCAGGTGATCCGCCTGCCTTGGCCTCCGAAAGTGCTGGGATTACAGGTGTGAGCCACCACGCCCAGACTGTTCAGTATCATTTCATCACAGTGTTGACGAGGAGAAAGCTGATTCCCGTCAAGGGCCACCGTGTATGGGGCTTGCACTTTCTCCCCACGTCTCTGTGGGTTTTCCCTGATGCTCTGGGTTTCTCCCGCATCTCAAAGATGTGCCTGTTCACGAATGGGTGTGTCTACAGGGCGTCCTGGGAGTGAGCGTGGGTGTGAGAATGAGTGGGCCTCCCGTGGCCTGAGGGCTGCTTCTCGCCTTGTGCCTGGAGCTGCTGCCAGGATGGGCTCTGATCACCTATGACCCTGAACTGGAATAAGCGGGTTGGAAAATGAATGCATAAAAATAAATTATTGTAAAATAACAATTTGTAAAGTCTACTCTCACCCTGCAAATGCATGGCAATGACCTGAGTGGTTGGAGAGGGCTCAGGGAGCCCACCCTGTTTGTCTTTTAACTTTGTGGGAGTAGAAGGCACTCCTTACAGTTTTTGCTTTGATTTCACCCCCCACCACAACGACTGCAGTCACTTACTGATTCACCAGAAATTGGATAAATAATGATCTTACTTGTTTTAATTAATTTTTCCTAAATGTCTGTACAGCTCATTTATTTCAGTGTTTAATATTAGAAATGTTTTGGGTCTGTATTTAGAAGACTGGTGATGTTTGTGTGACCAGAAATATGTTGTTAGGAACTTAAGTCTTGTCTATATCGACTGGCCTGTGGTAAAGTTGGTTTCTGTATTTGTTGTTTCACATAAAGTCACAGTTTCCAAGCACCTCTTGCTGACGTTAAATGAGAACTTACCATACAGAGCCAGTTCCCATGCTGTGTTCAAGATTCTGGGGATATAAAAAGAAAATAAAGCCAGGCCCCTGTTTTCGGGAAGCGCACTGTCTATGCAGAGGCGTCTGTACCGACTCACAGGGCACCGACAGCAAGCATGCAGAGACCTGAAAGCAATACAAGTTCATGGAAGGCTGAAAGAATTACAGAATCACAGTTCCAAAACCATAAAAATCGTCCTCTCCGACTCCCTTTTAATTCATGAATCCTCTCTACATCATTCCTTATGAGTGATCCTGTGGTAGTGGTTAAAATATCTCCAGTGGTGAAGATAATAACTGAATAGTGCGGTGCACACTCAGCTAACAAGGGGTTCGCTCTCACACCCTCCTCGTGGTCTCTGCGTAGCCCTGTAAGCCACACTTGGCTAATGCCATAAGATATTCTTGGGTGCAGTTTGAATGCAAAAGGCTATAGCCTCTGGGGATGGGGGGCTACCCCAAGGTGTCACCCAACAAACCCTTGCTCCAGCTGCCTGAAGCTTCTGGATTCTCCCTGTCATTTCCCAGACTTGATTTTTAACCAGAAGACAGTGGGCGCTAGAGGAAGGCGCAGGCCAGGTCTCTCCTGGAGAATGCTGTGGGGGTTTCTAAATGCACGATGTCATCATTTTCTGGACTTGATAGAACTTGCTGTGCTAAGCTTGCCCTGTCCCACCCTCCGGCCAGGTGGCGTGCCCATCTCCAGTTCACACAGACAGGTTTTACTGCAGGTAAGACCACCCTCATCCTGGGCCTCTCCACTTCCCTTGGCAACAGGAGTTAACATGGAGCCAGAGGTATTCAGGTGTTTCAGGGCTTAAGGTGGAGTCCTGACAACCTGGATGCTGTAGCTAAAACCTCCCCTCACTACTTCTGGAACAAAAAGATGGCCGGGCTCTGAGTACCATCCCTCTGTTGACAACTTCCCATGGCCCAAGTCCTATCCTGATGCTCACCAGAGACCCCTGGGCTCTGCATCCTGGCTCACCTCCATCTCCACAAGAAGCCCAGGGCTTCAGGGTCACCACCCCCAATCCCACATGGCTTTCCCCTTCCCTGTTCTGCTCCCGAAAGCAGAGGTGGATCTGCCACAGCACGGAGGAAGCTTAGGCTACGGGCCCCTTGTGTTCACATGTGCCTGCCAAGGCTGGGCCTTTTCTCTTCCAGGGCACAAAAAAGGAAGCAGTTGTGTGGGTGCTAGAGGCCGCTGAGCCTCTCAACAGCGTGAAGTCTGTGCTCCGCCATGACAATTCATCCTTTGCACGCCCTCAGCTCCCCTCCCCTGCTCTTGTCATCAAAATCACTTGGCTTAAGCCAACTCCAGCCCAATGTGTACCATCTAGCTGAAGATAGCTGGAGGACACTCAGCTAGTGGACGGGTCTTGCTTAGATGTATGACTGCTGCTCTCCAGCAGACCCCAGACAGCCTCATCCACCCCACTCCCTTAGCTCCACCCAAACTTTTCTCCAAGGTCACCTTGTCAGCGAGGCCTCTCTTGATGGCCTTCCTGAAAATGCAGACCTCCCATCCTGGACGTTCTCACCTTCTTACTGCCTTGCCTTTTTTCCCTGTGTTCAACATTTGCATCCTTTTTTCTTGTACTTATTTATTTTATTTCCCCCACTGAAATGTAGGCCATAGTTTGTTTAATAGTTTGCTCAGTGCCTGGAAGGGTGCCTGCTACGTATGAGGTGCTCAAACAAAGGATTTTGGAGAAAATGGATGAATGACAGAATTGTGCTAAAATAAAGAGACCATCAGAGATGAAATGCCAAGCAAAGGCTCTGCAGTGCACCCTCCCGTTCAGACAGACAGAGGGACAAGAGTTGGCCTCGGATGCAGGCAGGGAGCTACTGGGCCACCTGAGTGGCAGGACTTCAGGGAAGCAGGGTGTCCTTTAGACATGGGATGGAGGGTGCTGAAGCTGTGTTAGGGAGGTGGGCGGGGTGTCATCTAGACATGGGGAGGGAGGTGCTAAAGCCATGTTAGGCCACAAGGGCAGCGATGTATTGTGAATGACATTTCAGCCTCTCTGACTGCTGAGATTCTTCTTCTCTCTCTTGCTTTCCTACATCTACTACATTTGATAGAACAAAAGATGCATTATTTTTCCCAGAAAGAACTATAACAGAGAATGACTCTGCATCCAGGGCCTGTGTGATGGGTGGAATGTTAAAAATTGAAGGCAGTAAAGAATGGACTGACTTAAAGGCAGATGGAATTTCACATCCTCCCACTGTTGGTTGCTACTTAATGGCACACACAACTCGCATCAGACTAGGTTTTTGAATGATTTCCTTTGTTAATGCTAAGCAACACTTACGCATGGTGTGATAAGGAAGACACGAGGTTAAGGAAGTGCTGGTAGAAAAGACCACACATCGGGTACAGTGTACATTGCTTGAGTGACGAGTGCACCAAAATCTCAGAAATTACCACTGTCCATGTAACAACAAACCACCCGTTTCCCAAGAACTATTGAAATAATAGTAATAAGGCAGGTCCCTAAGTCTACCATTGGCAAGAGTGGATTATAGGCGCAGCCATACTGCTGCCTTCTAGCGGTGGAGTGAAGTATCACACACAATTTAACAAAGATGGAGCCTTGTATTTGTTGTGGCTTTTTTTTTTTTTAAGAAAAAGCAAACCACTTGTTGATAGGTGGAACATTATATTTTAGTTTTAAGTTTATTGCTAGCATAACCTATGGCTCGAAATCCATGGTGATATTGGTATTATATTAGGCAGATGCCCCCTGTTAATGGATTCGGTAAAGGAAATCAGCAACCAGGCTGCTGAGTGGAATTGTGTCCCCGCCCACCTGAATACATAATGAAGATTCTAGAAATCAAAAAGAGAAGCAAAATGCTGGGAGCTATAATCAAACAGACAAAGAACCTTCACATTGGCCACAACCACAACATTCTACACATGTGAATATGAGATCAGAGAAACCTGGAGAATTTAGTAACTGTTGAAATGAAAACGTATTGGACACAATTGGTAGCAATTTACAGATGGAGCCACCCTTTTGTTGCTACAGATTAGTAAGGGGAATTGAGCTACACTGAGCATAAACTATGCCAGGTACATAGTAAAATTATCAACTTTAGCAACAAAAATATATGATGCTAGGACCTGCATTTTTGCCTTTCACAGACAGTAAACATGGCCAAAGTTCTTTTGCTACTTATTTACATCCTAAAAGGAATAAAATAAAAAAAGTGAACTCCAAGAGACCCCAGTCTGTGCAGTTAAAAACTGTGGGGCATGAGGACGCACGCTACAGAGGTGTGTTAGTGTGTTGCTCTGATTTCTTGAAAGACCATCATTTCTAATTATGAGAAGAAATATTGCACCAAAAAAGAACCTCGAATGGAACATATGCTCATGCTCATGTGAAATGGGGGGTGAATGAGGATGGAGTGAAATATTTAATAGATAAAGGGAGGCCCAGACAACCTGTTGGGTTTCCTAAGACCTCAGCTCTGGTAGTCTGTGCCAAGTGTGTGGCAGATACACGGTCATTCAGGACAAGCTGAAGCCAGTTGTAAGCATCAGATGTGATTCTCCAAATGCGATTTAAGGGACTCAGGAAGGAGTGGAACCGGTGGGTGCAAGCCTGGGCTTGTGGAGTGCCCCCCACAGGAAAAAGGAAGTGGCCATCTTTGTCAGGCATGTGGGTGAGCGGTTACGACGTCATGGAATGCTGAAGATCTAGAAGTAGTGGTGAAATCCCTTCAACATGTGGAATTAGCAACGTCTCCAGCTCTATGGAGGAAGATTTATTGTGAGAAGATAGTGATGGCTAAAGATACAATCAAGAGAAGCCCATGATGATGAAAGGGAGTCACCTGGAGTCTCATAGCAAGAGCGGATTTCCGGGAGGGTTGGTCCCCTGCTTTTGAAGAGGACTGTTTTCCATTCTTTTGGCATAAAGATAGAAACTTGTATAACTTTAAAAAACACATTTATTCTGCATATTACATACGTAGCTGTGATCATAATTGAAATACCAGTTTCTGTTGGAGTACAGGATTTTTTATTCTCTTTCCCCATTTGTATTAATTTTAGGGTTGCGTTTGCTTTCACTCATGCAGAAGCATGACATTATACTTCCTTCAAAACTGTTTTTTTCTTTTGCTGTTGTTTGTAAATATATATATATATTTGCTTTACATATACTGAATCCTGTCCAGGAATTTGTTCATTCACAATTTTATTTTGGTGCTTGTTTGTAAAAGTTTTACTGCTATATTTACCTTTCATGTTTCACACTAAAAGAGTCAAAGTTATTTTATAATACGGCTTTTTAGTTCCCAGTATTTGCTAGATATGATGGTGTTATTTGCTCTCACAGTGTCTGTGCCTAACATTAGACCTAATTTTCCAGCAAACATGCTGTTTTGTTACTCGGTGCATGCCAGTATGAACCACGATACTTTTTCTTTAGCTTTGTGATTTGACATTTTCCTTTTAGAGTTAATAAATTATATCGCATGTGCAGAACTTTAAAATCACTTTCAGTACAGGTTGAATGTTTTCAAAAAACTTTCTTGTACAATTGAAGGGCATTTGAATATGTCTGCACATTTTGTATAAAAGTTAATGTGATGATTATAGCAAATAATTGTTAAACTATGAGTATTGATTGCCCTGCAACCTGAAATTATCTAACTAGCACAAACATAAATCAGTTGAATTATATTTATCTCAATGTGATGTTATCTTGATGTAGTTGGTTTGGCAATAATGAGATTGACAATGGAGAATTTGAGGGATTACAGACATTTTGTATCTATTATGGCCGATATGAAAAACAAAAATATTAACTTATGAATACTACCTTGGGATTTCTGAATTCTTCCTTCTTTTTTCCAGGGAAATATTCACTTTATTGACAAATTTAGAAATGGAGAAAATAAAACACTTAGCTGATTTCAAATTTTCTAAGATTGTTAAGTTGCTCAAGAAATCTTAAATTTCTTGTTTTAATATTGTGTGTTTGAGATCTCTCACTGGCCGGGTGCGGTGGCTCACACCTGTAATCCCAGCACTTTGGGAGCCCGAGGTGGGCGGATCACCTGAGGTTGGGAATTGGAGACCAGCCTGACCAACATGGAGAAACTCTGTCTCTACCAAAAATACAAAAAATTAGCCAGGTGCAGTGGCACATGCCTGTAATCCCAGCTACTCAGGAGGCTGAGGTAGGAGAATCTCTTGAACCTAGGAGGTGGAGGTTTTGGTGAGCTGAGATCATGCCACTGCACTCCAGCAGCCTGGGCAACAAGAGTGAAACACCATCTCAAAAAAAAAAAAAAAGAAAGAAAAGAAAAACAATTTGTGCTGCTTGCTAATTCTAGAATGTCCCTATGCTCGTGGAAGAAGCTCCTCATGTCAGTCTTCTAAGAAAATCCTATGTGTGTCTTCATGCATTTTTCATTGACTTTCTTATCATTAACGTAGCCTTAAAGTAGGCCCTCACAGGCCAGAGCGTGGCTCTTCTGGGTCCTCATGATGTCAGGAGGACACCTGCATTGTCTCACTTACTTTTCTCAACACCCTGAGTGTGTATACTATTTAGCAGAGTGCAAGCATTTGACAGACAACAGTCTAAGGGGAGCATTCCTCCAACATTAAAGACTACTACTGCTCACCCACAGCAGGTTTTGCGGTCGTGGGTGTGCTATACCGTCTGATTAGGGTTTGCGTGCTATGGATTTGAAACTACTTCACGCTAGCGATCTGGGCTACTGCTTATAATTTCACCACTGGATGATGCAACATTGCTACAGTAGACAGGCTAGGGTGAGCCAGAACTGGCACGATTGTGTGCAATTGAGAAGGTGACTGTCTCATCTGTGAAATGGGACAATGACATCTTGCTTATTGTAAAAATTAGAGTTATTGTATGAAAAGCGTCTAGCAGAGAGGCTGGTCTAAATTGCTGCCAAGACCTGGTAGCTGTTGCTACAATGCATAGAGGAATACAAAGTTGGCATAAAAAGTTGTAGATTGTGTGTGTGGCGGAAATCCATAGGTGAGCTATCAACCCCCTCGTCCAGAAAGTCTTGGCCTAATTCTTCACAAGACTGCACTATATTCCACTGACTCCATTTTCTGCTCAAAGTCTTCCATTGAATTGGACCTACTGATGAGACCTGCTTTTCCTTCAGGTTTTGCACTATTTCCTTGAGAATTACATGATTGCCAAAAATACGGTCATGCAGCTCTTCCCGGCCCTTGTCGTGCTTCGTCATTCTCCGGTTCAGGCGGATGCATTGATTTGCTTTCGCTGAGGGCTGACTTGGAAGTTTCAGCTCATTTCAGTTTCTCTCAGCAAATTGGTGGTAACAGAAAGGCTGAGGGTTACCATGGAAATGGTCACAGCCTCACTCAGAACCACGAGAAATACTGTAGTATTTGAAACAGTGTGGATTTCACCAACAGGCTTTGGAGAGAAGATCCATTCTGAAAGCTCTTGACAGTGGCTTGGTAATGGAACAATGAGGAGACAGTAATTCGTTTTCATTTCGAGAAGGAAGTGTGGCGTTCCTGAACAATGTGCCCACTTACGATATTTTATTTTCTTGGAAAGGAAAATAAGTTATGAGGAAAATCTGTCTGTTTTCATCCATTGCAGCACATTATCTCTTTATTTCTTAACCAAGACAAAAAAAGAAATCATGGTAACAATCCAAAATAATTATGATCCCAAACGTGTTTATATTTGGGTTTTTGGGATTTGTTTCTGTACGTACATTTTAATATGTGCCTGAAGTTCTGTCTGAAATTTCACTTCTTACCAAATAAAGAAGGCTCACCAGGAAGCCAAGGAAGAACAGGAGAAGCTGAGAAGCTGTCGGACTCCTCTATCCTGCCTCCTTCCAAAGCCTCCCAGCTCCAAGCCAGCGCTGCAGCAGGCATCTCCTTCCAGGCCAAGCCAACCAAGCACAAGTGCCTGACCTCACACTCTTCTTTCGCAAGTGCCCCAGCTCTGCTTCAGAGGAGAAATGGAAGAATAAACCGACCGAGATGCAAACAAAGAACTAATGTAAACCAAGGCAACGCTGTGAATAAAAACGCAAAAGCAAGATTCGCTCCAGGAATTTCATGCCACAGGATGGTCGACGGCTGGAAACAGGGGTTTTGTTTTCTGACCACCACATCCCGATTTGAGCATCCCCGTGGGGCATTTTAGTACTCCACGCAGGCTTTAACGAGCGCCAGCACGTGTATAATAAATGGTAGCTCTTTGACATTCAATTTCAACTTAGCTGTTAAAATGGCATTAATGGCAACTGATGTAATTTCTTTCTCACTTTAGTTTTTTTCTTTTTTTTTTTGGATTTCATTTGTAAGTTTTACCACTTAAAAATGAGGCATTTGTAGATCATAGAATCTAGGAGTTAACATGAAGTTTGAAAGCCTTCTATGGGTAACATTTACTTAAATATTTTGCCCATTACTCATATTCCATTTTTCATTCATGTATTTAGATGATTTAATAGAAAGTTTATTCAATGTTTACCTCCCATAGTTTACTTTAGAATATCTCAGGACCCTTACATCTGGTCATATGCTGCTTATTTTCTTTAAAAATGGTATTTCTAAGTTATTTTGTTACTTTTAACAAAACTGAGATGAATTAATTGCATAAGTTTTTGCATATATATGTATATCAATACATATAGTTAGAGGATTATTTATCATATGCGTAGGAGGCATTTAGCATAAATTTGTGAGGTGCATTCATGACCTGGAATGTGTAAACAGAATGTAATGATAAGGCTCTGGGTTTATATGCCCCAATAACTGGACTTTTTCAGAAATTAGTAGCAGATTTGATTAGATGCCCACTGAATGCAGGTAATTGCCAAATGGTTTTTGGGATGATGACTTTGTTTCCCTCTATGATAACCCTGCTTTCTTTGGCAAACTGTATGGAATTGGGGGCGGGTTATCCACTGGACAGGCGCGGGGTTGGGGGCGGTGCTGAGATGACCCTGCAAGTCCAGCGAGTCTCAGAGTGGGTAGATCCAATTTTAGGAGATGACGGTTAAATCTGCCTGAGGATGACATCTTCACGGGAGCCTCTGCACCAGCCTCCAGGAGTTTTCTTCTTCAAAGGTCCTTTCCTTCCCATGTTATTTATCTGTTAAGGGGACAGCAGGGAGAAGTCTCTGAGCCCTGCATTGGACCTATTGCCTGAAGTATTGTCAATCCCCAATCCTCTGGTGCCATAGAGAGGAAAGAGTAAGCTAATGAAACTTTGAGGTTCGAACTTTGCATTGGGTAGGAAAAAATAGGTTTCTTAATATATGTGATTGTAATGGCATACAAGGCTTTTAAATTCATGTGCATATAAGATAAATTTTAAATATTCTTAGAGAGTTTTCATGAAATATCACCTTCACATATTTCATCAGTTCAGTACAAAATGCAAAAATGTCTATTGTATAAAACGGGAGATTTAATCATGACCATGTTAGGAATCTTCCCAGTTACCCCTGGGAACACAGCCCCCCCAGAGTGGAGACATGCTTAGACTGCCATCTGTTTCAGCCTCCCTGTTTCAATGCTCCTAGTGATGGAGTCCTGTCCAAGACATAGAGGCAGGTAACAAATCTAGACTGATAATAAATGGAAGCTACAACCATAAAACCCCAGTGCAGATACAAGAGACTCTCACTGCGTCTGGCAGTGCCTCATTACCTTGTCAGTGTCAGGATGTGGCTCCAGATTTCCTGCTGCAATGAAATTATATTGGGGCTATCGCTGGAGCACGCGGCTGGCCAGCCGCAGGAGGGTGGGGGCTTGAAGGGGGGCACATGCTGCCAGATGTTCCACTGGAGTCTGTCTCTTTTAAACTTGCTTGACCAAAAACTCTCCCCTACCGATTTCTAACATCCCTACTGCTTTAAGGAAACTCGCTTGGAAACTGCTCTTAATTTGGCTGTGTTTGTTGCCAACCATCTTTTGTCTTGTCTTCCTAACCTCTGCATAGGGGAGCTGATGAGCAGAAGGATCCGATTTCAGCCAAACATGTGTTTCACCGTATTGAAATGTGTGCTGCTTACTAGAGTAAACACCAATATATCTGAGGGCCAGGAGACTGAATTAACTGATTAGTATCAAAGAGTGCTGGGGCCGTAAACGGTAATTGGCCACTTTCTGAGAAAAGGTAGAACTCCTTTAAGACAAGGTCTTCCATTCTCATTAGCCCCTTACAACTAGAAACCATCATTTAGCCTCACCAGGCCAAGAGAGTAAATGATTCTCTAATTTTGTATTCCTTTTCTTTGGATAGGAAAATGGGTTGAGCTAACTGCTTACAAATTGTGAAAAACAAGTAAGAAATGCTTATGGCACATTTTGCCTATGTTTTATGTTTCTCTCTGACTTTTCAACAAGGTAAAAGTAGGATCCAATATCACAAAGAGAAAGGTCACCTACAATTGAGTGAATGTTTAAAAAAATACAAAAAATGAGGGAAGCTAATAGTCTACATAGGTTTGAAATATATGAGAAATTAAAGCTATTTTATTTAAGAAGCAAAGCTTGGATCAATCTTCCAGGTAATGATAAAGAAGAGGGACTCTTACTCAGAATTTTTTTTAATATTAAAATATGTGAATACATTCTGCGGAGCTATCTGCAATCGTGAGTATTGAAACATACTAAATATGGGAGTAATAATCAATATGAGTCCTCCTTCATTTCAGTTTTCCATAGACCACATGCGTTCTGATAATCCTGAAAACGATTAGCTCTCTTCTCCAATGCTGGATGAAGACTACCTCATCCCTTCCTTCTTGCTTCTAACAACAGATCAGATCTCCAGGTTCAAAGTCCCTAGATGTGCTTTCTGATCCTGGTTATTCTTTGTCAGCCTTCAAAGCCAGAGCCTTACTGACGTGCAGATCCAAGGAAAAGTTTCTTTCCTCGTTGTGTGTTGCCTATGTTTATAACCATATAAGCTCTGCATTTCCGAGAGCAATGATTTGTTATCCATATCTTATCTATACATTTCTGCTTTGACATTTTATTAAAAACATAAAAATGAGTACAGTAACCTAATTTGAATCCTTTAACTCAAAAAGTTTAGTTATGTATACATAAACTGATTAAAAACTTTTTTTTTGCCTTAGGAGGTACATGAATATGTTTTAAAATCTCCATAAAATAGCACAAGGTACTCTGTGTAAACTTACCTAGGACATACAAATAATTGTAAAATAACTGAAGGGCTAATAAAATAAACTCATTTATCTGCTGTAAATGTTATTTCTTCTTCTTTTTTCTTTTTTTAACCAGGAAATAAATTGACAATAATGTGTGTTAAATCATTCGCTTTTGAAGAGTTCTCAAAGTTTCCGCAAGATAAAAACCATTTCTGGTGACAATGGTTTTAAAAAATAGTTAAATTTCTACGGATAATTTTAAGCATAGATTTTTTAAAGCACTAGTTCTAGGATTATGGAATTTTTCAAAGCAGAAATAATTTTAATGTTTATAAAACTGGAAGCACTAATCTGTTGTATTATGAAGGGCATAGAAAACTATTTATGAATTTATTTTCTTTTTCTCTCTCTTCTATGTTAAATTAAAAATAGGAAATTTAAGATTAGGAAAAATATTTAGTAAATATCAAAGTTTCAATTTTAAACCCACTTTAAAATTGAGAAATACTCAAAGAGCAATAGATATGTTAAATAATTGTACTAAAAATAATTTTCACAAGCCTCTAAGCCTCAGAGGGACTTTATTGTTATTTATACCTATTTTGTATTTTTATATTTCTTTTTTCTCTTAGTAGTCTTCACACATTGTTTTAATAAAATCTTTATCTCTTGTGTATTTTATTCTTCTGAACAGTAATAAAACAGCTTTCAGATTTTATGGTTTTGTTAGGATTGAGATGAAATGCTATCAGATTAAGCATTTTCCTTGTGAAAAATGGAAAGTGTTAAGTAAGCAGCACTTTGGACAGGGTTTTAATAACAGCTTTAGGAGCAGCCTGCAGCTTTATAATTTCTAGGAAAAGAACAGGATATGTACACACAGCAACCAACTTTAATTACGTTTTATCCCCATTAATAGTCACGTGCTCTATTCATTATTTTAAAATTTAAGATAGGAAAAGAATTTCGAGAAACTGATTCTGAAAGCACACTGTTACATCCTGCCAGCAGGGGTCACAAAAGCATACACAATGGCTGTGGCACAGTTCATTTCTTTTCAGAGAGAGCACCTTCCAGTCCAGCCAAACGTTTATCCGCCCCCGAGGACATTACAGCCACATCTTCAAAATTGGGAAACATGAAGTTTGAACTCATTGAAAAGTCAGCTAGATTACTGAAAAATAAAAAAGAATATAGATTTGAATAAATGTTTATTTTAGGTCTTTAAAAAATGACTTGAATCAGTTACAAAGACCACATATATTGTATGTTCCCATTTATACAAAATGTCCTGAAGAGGCAAGTCGATGGGGATGGGGGTAGTGGGTGCCCGGGCCTGGGGCTATGGTGGAAAGGAGGTTTGAATGGAGGTGATGGCTGAGGGGGTTAGGGCTTCCTTTGGGTAATAAATATTCCGAAATCGATTGTGGTGTAAAAGTCACTGAATTGTACACTCTGAGTGAATTGCGTGTTATAAAAACGACATCTCACTAGAACAGTTTCAACAATGGCATCACACATATGGCACTTTAGGAATCTGTATGTGGAAATCTCCAGGTTTATCTGCCTATGAGTGTGGATGGGTTTGGGGATAATAAATTACAATATGCTTAATTATTTACATTTTTGTCAATGATTTCACTTCAGATAAAGATAGATTAATTTACCCCAAATAGTTTCTTGGGAGCTCTGGAAGGGAGAGCAGTCAGCCAGGAGAAGATCCTTGGAGAGGGAGGAGCCTCAGAAGGTGTGGAGCTCCAGGCTCCCAGCCCAGCCAGACTCCGCCAGGGGCCTGCAGGCTGCCGCTGGGGAGACACTTCACCTTTCTCCATTCATTTTTCCTGTTTGTAAAAGGCGGAGCTGAGCTTTCTCCCTAAGGTGCTGTTTTAGCTTTACAAATTCCATCGACTCCTCTCAGGCTGTTTGCTTATTTGTGACTTACTGGAAACCTAGGAGCCTTCCCGTTCATTCCCAGCAAGCTCTCTACATTTACATGGTATCTGAGTGAGGATGGAGAAACAATTTCGTAGTCTAACTTTTGCTAAGCTTGCTTTGGAAGCAGATGTTTGAACCTTTTGCTAAATTGCTTGAATTTGGAAGTCTGAATAAAACATTACTTGTATTTTAAAGTTTTAATAAAATTAGTTTTTTATTAAAAAGACCTAATTAAACTTATAAGAATTTCCCAAATTGGAACTTTATATGTAATAAATGATCTAGCAAGCAGTCAGATTCATATATATTTAATAAATACATAGCTTAACTGTGCCCCTTTACTTTTTAAACCAGCATTTTTAAATTCAGAAAAGTAGTGATGTGTATTTTTCAGACATAAGAACACTTTTAGAGAAACGTGTTTTGAATTAGAGAGAGAAATATTTCAAATCGATTAACTTTCTACTCTTTTACCTCTCTCTTTATGAAGAAAGATTTTTTTGTAGTTCACTCTTGAATTCTCTCATTTCACTGGATCTTTATACAGCCCAAAATTGTAACATACTAAGACATTTGTTTTCTTTTCCTCTTCAAGATAAATACTTTAAAGACATCAAAACAAAAAGTCATCTGTCTGGTTCTCCCAAATCTTGTACAATCCCACAATACTATCTAGCCCTCACAGCATGCTGGTAGGTGAAATTTGTCTTGACGTTTTTTACTTTGCTAGTTTTAACTCAGCTCCATGAAGCATTGATCTTTTCTTTTCACTGTCTTATTGCTTACTATGGGTATCCAAAAATGCAAAAAGAGGGTTGAAAACCCCCGAAAGTATCACACTAGAAAACGTACAAGAGCGTTGGGGAAACAGTCTTCCTTGCTCATGTGTTTGCGTATGTGTTGGTTTGCTTTTCTTTAATTCATAGAGTCTGACTGCAGAGGTCATTTCTACCCATCTCTCTTGAGGCTTCTTTCTTTGATGTTAAACATTTCAGCTCCTTGAATGTGTGGGGCATCCTCTATTTGTAGGTAGAATCCTGGAACTGGTGAAGTAATTTGAGGCTATCTGGTCATCTTCCCACCTAATAAGACAAGGGCTTTTATCACGCTGATTCTGCATGGAGGACATGGTCTCATTTTCCCAGCAACTGGGAACTCATTTCATGTTATCACAGCTTGATGTCTCTTACAACACAGGGGTGCCTCTCTAGTTGTCCAGGGCCACCCATCCGGAGCTCAAGCCATTTACCTCCCTTACCAAGTGGCTCACATCTCAGAGCCAGGCTGTGTTGGCTTAGGCTGGAAGGGAACGTCACCACCCAGCACTTGTTCCCTGTCCAGGCTACAAACTGCTCGTCTGTCTCGTCTAGAGACAAAGCACCCATATTTGTGGGCACATGGAGAGCAGTGTCTCTGGAGATGGGAAGTCCGGTGTCATAGATCAGGAGGCATCATCTCCAGAGCTATACAGCAGAGGCATTTTAGTACAAAGAACAGAGCCACAGGAGGCTGCTTCCTTTAATAATAAGGCCAACAGGATGGCATGTTAAACATATCCTGTTACTTTAAGGTTCCAAGCATATCTGCATTAGGCACTTGCTGCCTGGGATTCCAGGATCCCTTTGTCAGGAACAAGTAATCAAAATTTACTCTTTGAGCAGTCAAAAGCTTATGATGCTCTATGGGTTAAGAATTGAGAATATGCTTAGATTTGAGTTCTAACCTCCGATTCCTAATAGTTCATACAGGAAAGAGACTTGGAATTCTGTCATCATGATGAAGAGGCGGCAAAATAAAAACTTGAAGTTGTGTCTGATTCGTTGGATAGGCATTTGTATAAAGCTCATCTTTGATATGAAGCAGACTGAATGGCGATTGATGGTTGTATCTTTTTGTCTTTTTTTTTTTTTTTTTTTTTTTTTTTGAGATGGAGTCTCTCGCTGTTGCCCAGGCTGGAGTGCAGTGGTGTGATGTTGGCTCACCACAACCTCCACCTCCCGGCTTCAAGGGATTCTCCTGCCTCAGCCTGCTGAGTAGCTGGGATTACAGGTGCTCACCACTATGCCTGGCTAATTTTTGTACTTTTAGTAGAGATGGGGTTTCACCGTGTTGGCCAGGCTGGTCTCGAACTCCTGACCTCCGGTGATCTGCCCACCTCGGCCTCCCAAAGTGCTGGGATTATAGGCATGAGTCACCGTGCCTGGCCGCATCCTTTCATCTTCTTATTCTGCCTTCCAGGTTTTGTGAAGTGAGTGGAGCCTAAACCATGGAAGGAATGAATTGATGAGTGAATGAATGAATGAAAGAAAATGTAGACTGTACACATGCAGATCAATGTGTGCAGACACACGTACACACATACACATTCTACCTCCCATCATGCCCAGGTGGTGAGAGTTAGGGGAACATGCTTGTCTTGAGCCTGAACTAGACAAAGAAGCTCCACCCGTGGAGCCTAATTGAAAAGGGGATTTAGGAAAAATGAAGTCACTGAGGCATTGGGGCAAGTAAGCTGACCTCTTTAGGCATCAGCCTGAGGTGTCCTCGTTGGCAGAAACAGAATCTATGCTCAGAGAGGGCAAAAAGAATAGACACACTGATATTTTGAAGCTAGGATTAGGAGAACCATTCAGAAGCAGAAATGGTTTAACTATGAAGAAGTTCATGAAATAGAACTACAGAAATAATTTTTTCTCACAGGATGTTATGCAGTATGTTTATGTTACAAATTGTAAAACAATTGTGATTTTCAACACTGTCTAATCGTTCATAAGATTCCTCTCACAGTGGCATTCAGCCAGGGCAGTATTATCTGTTTTCTATTTTATTTTTCAATTCTTTGTGCCACAACTTACCATAATGTAACTTGGAAGCTGAGATACATACAATACCTGTAGGTGTGATTTTTTTTTTTTAAGGAAGAAAATTGAATTTTTTAGAGCTGCCAGGTGTCCAGTTTCGAACCAGCCGGTCTGGTATCTAGCTTTTATACTATAAAACAACTTGAGACAATTGTGCATATATTGATGCCAAATATGTTCTAATTCAGCACCCTTCACCACTACCTATGACCTGGATAAATCTCTCATCCTCTAGGTCCAGTCAACGTCCTCAGGTGACGCCCCGGGTACCAAAACTGAGCTCTCCTGGGTCACACTGGGTGTAACATGAATTCAAATTCTCTCTACCTTCCCCACCAGGAAACAGGAAGCCCTGAGAAAGAGAAATATATTCTCTTTCTAAAATCGTGATTCACTAGAGAACATTTTCATTTTTGTAGTATATGGCAAGAGTGTTTTGTGGTAAAGAATGAATGATAGCTTAATTTTTTAAAAAAGTTTCCATAAATCAAGTCTTTTTTCTTTTTCCAGAAATTTAAACTGTTTTCTTTAATTTAAAAACATATTAATGCTCTTTTTAGTATTTTCTTGTAAATGTGAAATGTCTGCCAGTGCCTAGTTAAATTAAATATGCGTGTACTCATTTACACAGCAGTTCTGCTCCTGGGCTCCTATACCAAAGAAATCACACCTAACTCCATCAGAAACAGGTGTGAGGCTTTTTTTCTTGTGACACTGTTTGAGGAGGTAGGGAGTGGGGACTCAGACATCCGTTCCTGGGTGAGGGGACGGGTAACGTGCAGGGAGCACATGGGCAGTTAGAGGTAATCCACAAGCTGCAGGCATTGCAGTGTGGACAGCAGGAAGGCACAGTGCTGAGTCTGAAAGGCAGAAATGGAGTGTGTAACACAGTACCATTTACATAAACTAAAAACACATCAGCACGGCCGGGTGCGGTGGCTCACGCCTGTAATCCCAGCACTTTGGAAGGCCGAGGTGGGTGGATCACAAGGTCAGGAGATCGAGACCAGCCTGGCCAACATGGTGAAACGCTGTCTATACTAAAAATACAAAGAATAGCTGGGCGTGGTGGTGCACACCTGTAATCCCAGTTATTCGGGAGATTGAGGCAGGAGAATCGCTTGAAACTGGGAGGTGGAGATTGCAGTAAGCAGACATTGCAGTGAGCTGAAATTGCACCACTGCACTCCAGCCTGGCGACAGAGCAAGACTCTATCTAAAAAAAAAAAGAGAAAAAACCAGCACGAGGACGGATCTATTTTAAACACATTAGAAAAGCCGGCTATAGGGAAAGGTGAATGGGATGACAGATGGACGCAGAAGGCAATCGTGCATCCATAAATCCATGAAGTGAGAGACAAGCTGTACACAGACCAGTATCATCATATGCTGTTACAGGAGGGATACTTAACTTTTGGAACTTCAGGCTGAAAAAGTTCAAACACACATGAAGGTATAAGCATATAAAGTTAAATGTGAACATGTTTTGTTTACTGGCCTCATTCCAATTTCTAGAGGTAGCAACTGTTAGAAGTTTGAAACCATTTGTTGTATATTGTTCCAGACTCATTTCTGTGCACATAGAAAGTCTAATTTTGTTTTTACAGAAATGACGTCATGCTTTGCCTATTGCCCTGCACTTTGCCTCTTTCACTTACAATTTTGTATTTATCCACCCATCTACCCATTATCTATCTATCCATCTGTCATCTACCCATTCATCTTCTACCATCTATGCACCTATGTATCTACATATCTATCACCTAACCATTCATCTTCTATCTATTTATCTATCATCTAACCATCCATCTTCTATATATTATCTATGTATCCATCCATCGTCTATTATCTATCTATCTAACACCTATCTCTTATTGTTGTCCTTCCATTCCTATAGATATGGACCAATTTCTTCCCTCCTTTTTTTCTTTCTTTCTTTCTTTCTTTCTTTCTTTCTTTCTTTCTGTCTGTCTGTCTTTTTCTTTCTCTTTCTCTCTCTCTCTTTCTTTCTTCTTTGTTTCTTTCTCTCTCTTTCTTTCTTTCCTCTCAACCCTGTTTATTGATAATTCAACAGAACTAGTTTGAAATATGGAGAAATTAGGTCAACTCTACACTTTCACATGGCTTATTTTCAGCTTCCAATCTTAGCTAGTGACATGACTCTTTTTTCCAAGTCGAGGCCTTGCAGCACTTGCCTTCGCTCCTGTAGCTGTAGTTAGATGGCACCTTAGGCTTGGGTCGACCCTCGGTGAACTCTATGCTGCGTCCCGCTGCGCCACAGCACAGCTTTCTCCTCATTGTCTTCTGGCTCTGACTGTAGACATGGAAAAAGCAGAGTCAACCTAAATCTTCTCTCTTGCATGAGGCTAACAGCTGCCTGAATCATCATAGGATTCTTTACTTTCTTTTGAAGATAAACAACTTCACCAGAAAATGTCCAAGTGTTGATCAGCTATTGAGAGTTTTTTTTGCTATATTTGTTTTCATCACTTTTACTTCATACTTTGTTTTTCATTTACTTTTGTGCAGTTTTTTTTCAAGGCTGACACGTCACAAACTCTGTTTTCAACAGTCCGTATTCCACATTCATTGCTTCTAACATGGAACTAACTTTTGCAATGATGTGGCCACCACTGGAACAGGAAACTTGCTGTCAGAATCTGGAGAAGTTCATGGGAAGTTTAATGCTGTCAGTGAGAGAAACACTCTGTGAGCTGTTCTTAGGGTCTGCTGGTGAGATGGCTCAGGAATGGCAAACACTGGAGGCATGAGAAAACCTTCGAAGGGACAGACTGCAGTGCTGGGCATTGTGTAGGCCAAAGCCACCAGTGTCTCCATGTTTTGGACCAAATGCTTCAGTGCCCTTTAGTGAGTGTGTCGCAGACGAGGCATTTTTGTATGAGATCCAGGGTTCATACCATCATGATTCTTAGCCTTCATATTCATCACTCACTGGAAGGGACGCTGCATGCCAGGTGTTCAGCCGGCCGTCTGTGGGGGAAGGAGGAGCATGGCCTGGAGATGTGGAGCTTCTGGGCAGCATGGCACTGAAGTGCTGCTAGCTAAAAATTACTAAACAACTCAGGTTCAGCCAACTCTAATTTGTGTTTTATTTTCACTAAACTTTTTGCTTACTTTAGTATAGGCATCCTTGGAGACCCAGCGAGAGGGTTGGTTAGAGGCGCTCACCATGATGCCAGGACAGATGAGAGGAGTCCTAGGAGTACTGGGCCTGGTCAGTCTCCTGAGGCTGAGACTGTTCGTCCACTCCACAGCCGGCCTTCCTCCTTCTTTGTTAACAGAAGTGAACTGTCACAGGGAAGGCAGCATGCCTGGCACCAAGGTATCAAGCAAGCTTATGAGCTATGATTGCTCTCTCCTGGCAACTTGGTTTCTCTTTGCCAGCCATGGCTGGGCATTGACCCAGCCCTGCCACTGAGCTCTAGGAGAAGTTGGCTTGGAGAAGGATTTTCCTCAGCGACCCATAGCTGCATGAGAAGAAGCCCTTTGACTCCTCCTGTCTGCCCACGTTGCGTGCTCCATGACACGTTCGGCTCTGTGCCGCATTCATCCACGCACTGCATTTTCCCGATTAGCTTCCCTCGTGGCGTCAAGGTGGCCACCAGTCACAGCTGGGCAACAAGTTTCCTTGCTCATATTAAGAAGACAGATTGCTTTCTCTTTCCCTGAAGGACCCCTCAGAACTTTCCCATGCATTCATTGGTCCAGATGGAAATATGGGAAGAATATTACCAAAACTGAGTTAGATTATATAGGGGAGAAAGGATGTTCAAAAGTCAAACACATTATCAATTCAACACAAAACTGCCTAAGATTGGCCAGGTGCGGTGGCTCACGCCTGTAATCCCAGCACTGGGAGGCCGAGGCGAGTGGATCACGAGGTCAAGAAATCGAGACCATCCTGGCTAACAGCGTGAAACCCCGTCTCTACTAAAAATACAAAAAATCAGCCGGCGGTGGGTGACGGGTGCCTGTAGTCCCAGCTACTTGGGAGGCTGAGGCAGGAGAATGCTGCAAACCTGGGAGGCGGAGCTTGCAGTGAAAGGAGATCGTGCCACTGCACTCCAGCCTGGACGACAGAGCGAGACTCAGTCTCAAAAAAAAAACTGTCTAAGATTTTGGAAGGGCACAGCTTGCAGAAGGAAGGGACTAGGGATACTTTTTCTTTCCCTTCTAATCCAAAAAAGAATCTAGAGAGCAAGAGATGGGATTCCTTGCTGACCTTTTTGCTTTTAGGAGAGTGTAAGCCTCGGAATGAGAGTTTCCTAGAAGAAACATGGACAAAATCAGTCAGTCTTCTCCATGGATTTTGGAGATATGAAATTTTTCTTTACGTGTTTGAAAGTTATGCATTTTATGTCTTTTTATTTTTAGTGGTCACTTGTACAGTCTTCAATGTATATTTTTCCAGCAAAGGAAAGGAACCAATTTTAGATTTTGTTAGAAAAATATCTATTGATGATTTTAAGTTAAAAATTTGCTGGTAACCACTACACAGAGCCACTGAGTGCCCTGCAAAGCCACATTCTTGAGGCTTTCTTGTGCCACCCAGTGATCCAGCAGCCAAAGGGATAATGGTCATCACTGCAGAGCCCCTTCCCAGTGCTAAGATGCTGTCCATTCTGTTGGTCCACACTTGAGTTATGCCAAGTTTAATATATTTGAATTACCACTCCCACACCTCGGTGCATTTTTGTTGTTTCTGCTGCTAATGAAGATGGTGGTTATCTTAAAATGTTGTTGTTGTTGTACAGAAATGTAGTTGATTTTTTTGTATAGCAATCTCAGAGCCAGGAATCTGGCTAGTATTCACTTACGTTCTTTTGGCTTTCCCATGAAACTAATGTATCATCTACATATGATGACAGTTTTGTTTCCTCCACTCCCATTGTAAATGGTGTGATAGAATGTATGATTGTTAACAAATATGGATTCCTCCCCACCCAGTGGAACGTGAGTGGGCTGGCGTTGGCCATGTCCAAGGAGGCGTTACCTCCACTTGCACTGCTGGGCTGAGCTTCTCAAGATCATCAGAGAACCACAGGTCCCCACTGGTGCTACCTCCTTCAGCCTGTGTCCCAGAACCAGGAGACACATGGAGTAGAAACCCTGGGCCCAACTTTCAGCCTGCATCAAACCCAGATGTGCCCAGCTCTACAGATTGGCTTAAAGATTATTATACTCAACCTGGGGTGTTTATTGTTGAGAGTGGGTAAGCGGGATGTCCACATGTGGTCTCTCTGCCCTTTTGGTGCCCAGAACCAGATTCATAACTGACCTACAGCCACAGACAAGGGTTGAGCAGAACTAGGGCTTAGAAATAACAGACCTTAATTGATATATGATGGTTTTAGACTTATTCATGTATAAAATAAAACTTAGAGATAAAGGAAATGTATGGATGAAAGTGTGACAAGTGAGAGAGAGTGAGCAGCTGCCTCTCAAGTCTGGCACTGCTACTAATCCCGGAACAGAACCAGAGTAAGAATGAGAGAAAACAAGGCAAAGAGAATTGTGTTCTAGGTGAAAGGGAAGAGCATTCAGCACCTAAGAATAGATGTATTTGCCCCATCAGAGCATGAAGCATCTCAGAGAAATGGAATAACTATCAGTGAAACCATCCAAGCTCTTGCCAAAAAGCCAGATGTTCTTTATGGAAATATTTACCTACCATAATTGGGCCTTTTGGATACATTAATGCTATTTGTATGGAAGAAATAATATCTAAATGTAGTGAATGAATGTCACACCACACCCTTCTTTGCAAAAATACGTTTGTGATTTAGGAACGGGACTTTAAAAGGACATTCATAAGCATCTCTCAATTTTTAAAAGCACAGATGTATCTTATTATGGTTTTCAAACTTAAGCTTTGATTTGGCCATTGCTTGAGAGCTGGGAATTTTCATAAGAAAATTAGTGACTAATACCAAAAAATCTTCTTCAGCTCTACAGAATAAAGTTATAAAGGAGTCAGAGTGGACAGTCATACATATTCAATGTTGTGCTTTAAAGTCATAAGGACAAATTTACAGAAAACTTTAGTTGGACAGGACATACATAGACTCTGAGAGCTCGATGTGGTGGTCAGATGATTATTGAATCTACTTAGTTCATTTTTCAGATGATGAACAGACACCCTAGAGGGATTAGGTGATTTATGTAAAGTTATGTAGTCAGTTTGTGTAAACATTTATTACTAGAAATCAAAATCTTCTGTTTACAGATAACCTTATATTAATATAACTTTATATTAATTTATTTTTTCCAGTCTTATCTATTATCCCAGCATCAATTGATCTGATTCTAGGACATTAATTTTAAAACAATTCTATATGTGAGAGAGTCCTGAGACTCATTGTCAATGTTTTCCTTTATTTGAAGCGTTGAATGCTGTCTTTCCTACCTGAAGCTCTCTTGCCCTTGGGTTCTGTGAAGCCACATGTTCTTACTTCTTCATTTCCAGCCACTTCTTGTGTTTCAGTTGGTGCCTCTGCCTGAGCTACTCTAAATCACAGGCACCGCCCAGCCTTGTGTGCTCGAGTGGATTATCTTTCTGCTCCCCCAGTTTCTCCTCAGGGGAGCACTCACTGCCATCTCATAATTACCAGCTCTCTGCACTTCCAGCCCCAGCACTGGCCGAGCCTCAGTCTCAGTGCATCCGCGAGTGATGCCATTATCCTTTAGGATGACTCCTGTTCTCTGGCCTTGATTAACCCCACCACCGGCAAGCAAGAAACCCCTGCCTCATCTCCAACTCTTCCCTCTCTCTTTACACAACTAGCTGATGTCTTTAGCTATGTCAATTCTGTATCTTAAATGTATCTTATATCTTCTTTTTAAAAATCTATACTACCAGACTAGTTTAATGAATGTCTCAGCCTGATGATAGAAACATAGTCTTCAGCCAATTCCTTTCCCTGTTCGTGTCCTTCATTGTCATCAGTGCTCTTTCTAAGATGCAGGCTGAAATATGATTTTCCTTGCTCGAAATCTTGGAATGGTATCCCATTGCCTGTAGATGGAAGAACAAACACCTTATCAGGACTTTCATTGCTCTCTATGAGCAGACCACAACCTCTCATTTCAATTCAACCTCCGTTATTTGCCTGTCCTACAACCTCCTTGTACTAGAACTAGATAATTCCTTCCCTTCATCCTTCAGGGATTCATGTATTTTACAATAAACATTTACTAAGCTCCTAGGCTGGGCACAGTGGCTCACTCCTGTAATCCCAGCACTTTGGGAGGCCGAGGCGGGCAGATCACAAGGTCAGGAGATCGAGGCCATCCAGGCCAACATGGAGAAACTTCGTCTCTACTAAAAATACAAAAATTAGCTGGGCATGGTGGTGTGCACCTGTAGTCCCAGCTACTTGGGAGGCTGAGGCAAAAGAATTGCTTGAACCCAGGAAGCAGAGGTTGCAGTGAGCTGAGGTCACCCCACTGCACTCCAGCCTGGAGACAGAGTAAGACTCTGTCTCAAGAAAAAACAAAAACAAAAACAAACAAAAAACAGAAAGACAAAATGAAACATTTACTAAGCTATCATTTTCTAGATAATTTGGTAGATACTATCAGTGCAGAGCTTACTCTCTACTGAATGTTCTTAATTTTCACTGAACATGTATTGATGAAAGAATCATGAAAAAACAGATTAAAACATGTAATATTGAATACAAGCAAGAAGACAGACAATGAGGATAAAGTATGCTAAGTGTTAAGCATAGGATATCGTTGATGATTTCCCACCTGTGTAGGAAACCAGATGTAGACTGAGAATCAGGCAGCTGTTGACAGGTCAGTGTAGACTTTCAGGAAGAGATGGTGACTGATGACACTCAAATGCAAGTGTGGAGGAACCAGTCCAGGGAGGGATGGCAACTGATGGAGAAACGGCCCAAGAAGGTAAGAAGGGAGTGGGCCGGCACATGGAAGCAGGGGCAAGACTCCCCTGCCAGCGTGGCAGACATGAAGGAGGAAGGGGAAAGGCTTAAGTACTGATGACGTTTAATTAATTGTCTCATATATTGCAAATTCTAGGGGTAGGTAGTTCAAAGGCTGGAATGGGAGCTTGGCAGTGTCACTAGGGAGTCACACTTCCTCTGCCTCTGAGCTTCCGTCCTTACTGTGTGGGCTCCTCATCTTCAGCCTCATTGCTTTGTATCCAGCCATCCCCCTTTATCCGTGCCGGATACACTCCAAGACCCCCAGTGAATGCCTGAGACCAACAACAATATCAAACCCTGTGTAGACTATGCTTTTTCCTGTACATACATACCTATGATAAAGTTTAGTTTATAAATTAGGCATGGTAAGAAACGAACAGCAATAGCTAAAGATAAAGTAGAACAATTTGTATGGTAGATTGTAATAAAAGTTATGTGAATGTTGTATCTCTCTCTCGAAATATCTTTCTTTTACTGTACTCACCCTTTGTTTATCTTGGGTAACTGAAGCAACAAAAAGCAAAACTTTGAATAAGAGTGGACTACCATATTCAACTTCTTTAGTTTATTCTGCAGTTACCAATAATATCTAAATTTCAGTGGCTTAAAACAACAAAGATTTATTTCTCACTCGCATTACATGTTGTCTGAAGGTTTTCATTCCAGGATGTAAGTTTGAGGAATAGCTTCACTGGAAACATACCATTCTCACGAGAGAAGACAGGCAGAGGGGAATCACAGAGCAGTTCTTAGAGTTCACCTCGGATAAGATGTATGCCATGCTCTGTTGCCTAAAGCAAGTCCTGGGCCATGCCTAAGCATCAAAGGCCACGGGGACATCCTTCTCTCACAGGAAGGCATCACAAGTTACATGACAGTCACTAAGGATATATTATTCTCTAATAGGAGGACCACAAATAATTGGGTGCAAAGTATAACTGTTACATCTTTCGAGATTGCAGAGTTACTGCACACAGTTACCTTTCACAAATGAGATCAGAGTCAGAATAAGGAGCAACTTTTCTCCCCATCCTCTTTATGTCAAGGAGCCATGTGTATTTGCAATGAGTGGATGAATGTCACTGTAGTTTGATGTAATTCCCATTAGCAAGTCAACAGATGTTTCTTAAAAAATGCATCAGGAAATACAATTTTGATGCATCAAATTTCTAAGAAAATACAAAAGATAAAGAAATATAAAATTTCACCATTGTAATAGTAGTTAATGCCTAAATTTATTTAGAATGTTTAAATGCCAATTTCCAAAGCAGAGAAATCATTGCATTCTCCTAAGGCCTGTTCAACTTTCAGCATGCCATTCTTCCCTATAGTCAGCCATTGTTGAGTACTCTGGAAAAATGAAATTCATTTTCATTTCATTTTCATTTTCAGCATGAGGTAACTCTTTCTAAAATGTTGGGCATTGACTAACTTTCAAATTGGTTGTGTTGGTCCATGCTGGAGAATATAAAATCACCCAACATTCATCTTTATTGTGCATACATTTGCTTATTGGTGGTTAATAAAGAAGTCTACAGAATGGGTGTAGCATAAATTGGTAGAGACTTTCTCTGGCTACCAGGAAGTTCAACAATGGCCTCTATGGCCTTAAAATTTTAGAGTAATGGCAGGCTAACTTGTGAATCTTACTCTATGCAGTATGAAGGTATCAGGTGATGTTGTGTTACTTCCTGTAAATATTCTGATGTTACGCAACTTCCCAAGTCAAATCACACTCTCCACTCCATGAAGGCCTGAATCTTTGAAATGGAGAAACTTTATGATGACTTTAAGCCATTCCACATGGGAATACTTTGTTTGTAGATATATCATTGGTATTTTGGAAAGCAGTCGTCATGTGATTTTGATTACAGCATGTGCAGTATATCTGAGGATTGTTCACATAAGCATTAAATATAAAACTGTCTTGGAGTGTGTCATGGATTTTGAATCTGAAAAAGTGCGACTGTGTATACCACACATGCTGGGCTATTGGACAGCACTTGCCAAATGCCTTTCATTCCACCTTCACCTTTAACTGAGGAAGGCAGCACTTGAATATACTATCTGGTTGGTGTGAGAGCCTGTTTGATCAGGTGTATCTGAGGCTAGGGTCAAGATGCAAGCCCTTTAATAGAGAAGGGGGTAGGATACCCAAAAGATGAGATGCATAAAAACGCATAACAATTTTCTCCTAGGGGAAGAATTTTAAAGCACACATTAAGGTGATTTGAAATACATCAAAACAATGGTTTGTATTGTTTGTATTGAAATTCTTCTGTTTGTGCTGAACTCCTCCTCTCCCCTAAATCTGTAGCAACCTGGACACAATCTAGAATTGCACAGCAGATAATGAAGACCTTTTCCGTTCGTGCTTCTCGGGTCCTCTGGACTACTCAGCAGCACTCTGAATGGACTCTGCTACTTCTTAGCATATGAGCCAGAATAGTTAAATTTTTATCCTCCAGAAACAGATGCCAAGAGTTTCAAGCAAAGCATATTAGTAATATTTTTTAAAAGATTGTTGTGAAGTACTTCCAAGTGGGGAAGATTTAAAATCTTATAACCAAACCCAGGTGTGCACTTATACAACCAATTTCATTTTTATTACAATGAAAGGAAATAAGAATCACTGAAATCCATAATTGACCATGAAATCTCTCATTTTAGTTTTTATTTAATTATCTTGCCTTCCAATATTTTGCAAGAAGTGCTGAATACCAGTAAGCCAGAATTTGATGGAATTTATATTTTTTCTTTGACCCCACATACCTTCTATTTACAGCCCATGATGAAATGACTAAATTTCAGGGGTCTGAAAGAGGAGGCCTCAGATAACTCAGAGGCTCTACATTACTAGAGTGCTTATCTGTGGGTCTATCCATCAGCCTATTCTCTACCTATCTATCTTTGTTGTTGTTGTTGTTTGTTTGTTTGTTTGTGAGATGGAGTCTCGCTGTATTGCCAGGCTGGAGTGCAATGGCATGATCTTCGCTCACTGCAACCTCTGCCTTCCAGGTTCAAGCGATTCTCCTGCCTCAGCCTCCCAAGTAGCTGGGACTACAGGCACATGCCACCACACCCAGCTAATTTTTGTATTTTTAGTAGAGATGGGGTTTCACCATGTTGGCCAGGATGGTCTTGATCTCCTGACCTTGTGATCTGCCTGCCTAGGCCTCCCAAAGTGCTGGGATTACAGGCATGAACCACCATGCCTGGCCTCTGTCTATCTTTTTATTTAGGGAGCTTAGGCCTCAAGCTTAAGACAAAATCTGTCTTTAAGTTTGGTTTGGGTGGAACACCAAATAGACGATGCCTATTCAGTGTCATTTCTGACATTTCTGATCTCCTGTGTGATCAATTATATAGGTGGTCATCATACCTAATTGGTTATGTATTAAAAATGAGGCAAGCCATTCATCTTTATTGTTACTATCTGAATATTCACTTTCATATATATGTACCATTCAGACAGGTAACTTGAAGTAAAGCAATCTCCTTATGTGCCCTTTGGGTTGAAATTGTAACAGTCGCTAAGGTGTAAATGCATATTTATAATGGTAAAAGTAAAATGCTTTAATAAGTAATGATGATTATATTAGCAAGGCCATTTGGCCCCATATGCAAACAGTAGCCTCTGATCCAGCTTTTGTCCAATATGAAAATAGTCATTTTATCTCTGCATCTCTTCAGGTTTGCTATGAACCTGGGTATGTGTTGAAATTTTTCATCGAGTAAGGACTAACAAGCAGATTTATTTGTTGGGTGCGTTCAACCCCTAAAATCCATCAACTCCTGAAGCTGAGATCCCTGTGGCTATCCTGTTTTAGTTCCGTTTTCCCCTTACATTTTGTGAAGTTGTGTACATAAAATAAACTGCCACTTATCTGAGCTCATTGAATTAGGTTTCTGTTCCTTGCACCTAAATTTGACACACTAAGCCAAACACCTTTTATTTAACAAAGCAACTTGTAGCCCTTCAAGAGCCTGTAGAGCTGTTGTGTTGGTCCATGCTGGTCCATCCTGGAGCTCTTGAAGGGCTGCAAGTTGCTTTGTTTAATAAAAGGTACTTGGCTAAGTGACTCATTGGTGATGAGAACTGTGATTTCTGATGAAGTGACATGAAAAGCAGAAACCTGGCCGGGCACGGTGACTCACGCCTGTAATCCCAGCACTTTGGGAGGCCAAGGAGGGCAGATCACTTGAGGCCAGGAGCTCAAGACCAGCCCGGCCAACATGGTGAAACCCCAGCTGTACTAAAGATACAAAAAGTTAGGTGGGTGTGGTGGCACGTGCCTGTAGTCCCACCTACTCCAGAGGCTGAGGCAAGAGAACAGCTTGAACTGGGGAGGTGGAGGTTGCAGTAAGCCAAGATCGCGCCATTGCACTCCAGCCTGCGGGACAGAGGGAAACTCTGTCTCAAAAAAAAAAAAAAAGAGTCTGAAAGAGGTGTATTTTGTTGTCTGTCTCTGGCTCTGTATGAAGATTCACCTCTTGCAAATAGGCAGAGGCCAGGGTGCAACGCAGGGTACCAGCCACTGTTGCCTTTGACCGGGCAGCCTGCGGTGTTTAAGGATTCTAGGAACAGGGCTCAGCTGGGGAGTTTTAGGCATAATAACTTAATTTCTTTCACTTAGTTTTAAAAATTCTAATATATTTTATACTTGTAGGAATTAAAAAACTTAAATAGGGGCTTTAAAGCTAACTTTGTTACTCCAGATGTCTCTACTTCAAATGGTGGAGAACTGGCAACTTCTAAAATTAACTTCTGTTTATTTAAATCAGACAGCCTAAGATTCCTATTTGAAAGTATTATATGATAATGTTGCTATTGCTGTAGCCATTCAGTCCTGTAAAGGGAAAATGCCAAGAGTAAGGTATTGACTATGTTTTTCTTGACTTGGTTGTAATTATTGAGCTTTTGGGGAAGGCCAAAAAAAAGCCCCTTTTTAAAAGTAATTTTCCTTCCTGTGCTTGAAACCAACTGAGAAATAAGACACAGAGACACCAGGTGGAAATTAAAAGGTCAGAAATGTTACTGAGGGAGTGGACAGAGACTGATCTGTGGCCAATTGGGCTTGATGGTGAATGTATCCACCCACAGCTAGGCGCTGCTGGCCAACTGCTGGTCAACTGCTGGCCTCCCCAGCCAACCATGCGGTCAAGACTGTCCCCTGATCTGCAGGCAGAAAGATCTGAAAACAGAGGGGAATGCTGAGCTGAGCCAGCTCCACTCCTCCTCCCCAAACTCACCAATCTAACCATTCGGCTTCCCTCCCAAGGCAGGAAGGAGTGAGGGCCGCAGGTGGAGAGCAGGCTGTGGTTCTCAGACTTGGCTGGATATCAGAACTGCTGAGAAGCTTGGCAAATCCTGAGGCGCCGGTCGCCTAAAAGAATTACACAGAGGTTTTTGAGGGGAGGCATTTGTATTTTAAAAACTGTCCAAGTGAACCATTTTCCAGTCTAGGTTGAGAAGACGAGCTGCAGTGGGAATTCTCCACACGGAAATGTGAGGCTGGGCAGGGAGCTTCCTTCATCTGCTGCTGCTTCCCGGAGGGAAGCTGATCTGAGGTTGGGGTGTTGTCTTGGGCAGTGTCGGGAGAGAGTACAAATGATGATGTCTCCATCTTTTGAGGCTGTGCTGATGTGTTCCTCAGGATTGAGTAAATAAATGTTCCATGACAGCATTTTGCTGTTGAAGGGAAGTAATCCTGTGGGTAAATGAGTTTTCAAATTTTCTGACTAAATCCATATAGAATATTAAAGATTTGAAACAATCCTCAGAACAAACTAAGCATAAACCACCAGGCCGATAATTTCTGTGAGGGCTTAATGACGCAGCTCACACTGGTCACACACAGCCACTGTGCTGACCAGGAGGGAGTGTCCAGCAGCACCCCCAGCAGTCTGCACTTGCTACCTCGGCATATTTGTACAACACAACAGATATGTCGGTGTGCAAATGGAGCAATGTTGCCACAGTTTGACAGCAATTTGGATGGATGAGGGAAAGAACATTCCCCTCCCCATTGTCTCTTGTCCATACCTTTGAGCCATTCTTCTCTGAACATAAATCTCCCAGTACTTATTATCCTATTCCCAGTTGCATAAGATAATCAATAATTGCTTGAACTTCTGTTGGTGGATTGGTGCAAACTCACTGCCACGTCTAGGGAAAGGAAAAGTCCTTCAAGTGATCTATCCTAATGATTGTAGGTCATCAGTAATCCCAGTTAGTGAGACATCACTGGGGGGGTTTGTACAGTTCTAATCACTTTATAAAAATAATGGGGAGAGTTTGGGCCCATGAAACGTACTAGCTGAGCAGGAAGATACACACACACACACACATGGACTTAAATATCTTAAATATCTAGGCCGGGTGTGGTGGCTCATGCCTGTAATACCAGCGCTTTGGAAGGTTGAGATGGGTGGATCACGAGATCAAGAGATGGAGACCATCCTGGCCAACGTGGTGAAATCTCATCTCTACTAAAAATACAAAAATTAGCTGGGCATCGTGGCACGTGCCTGTAATCCCAGCTACTCGGGAGGCTGAGGCAGGAGAATCGCTTGAACCCAGGAGGCGGAGGTGGCAGTGAACCGAGATCGAGCCACTGCACTCCAGCCTGGTGACAGAGCAAGAATCCATCTAAAAAAAAAGATTTAAATATCTGTGTAAGATCTTAGCGTTAAAAAAAAATCAGGTGCTACGAGCTGTAAGTTCTGTAGTGCAGAAGAAGGAATGTTCGCTGGGAACCTCAGGAAAGCTTCTCATTCCAATATGTTGTCCTGCCTAGTGAACGTGTGAAAGCAGCCAATGAAAGGTCTGCTCGGCATCAGTGTCGGCCAGCAATGCTTCCTATCAGGCACATCTTTTCATTCTGATGCTTTGACATCTGGGGCCTTGCTGACCCTGGAAGGGGTGGTCTCTCCCAGGGTTCACTAGTTCTAGAGACAGCAAAGTGAGTGCACCTTTTAATTGCAAACCGACCAGCCCAGAGTCCACGTTCCAGCCACCTCCTTTATAGGTTCTCACATTCCAGGCCACTATCCCTCTGCCCTAATCATCCTACGGCCAGGTAACAGGCAACTAGAGACAGCCGTGTGCCCAAGCCCACTGAGATTATGCAAACTGCCCAGTCCTAAAGTTGCTTACCCTGCCTCTTCTGTTCCTTCCTGCTGATAGCACAATAAAGGCTCTTGCCACAATTCCCCTCACTCCGCCTCCTGCACTTCCCTGTGTGGCCCGTGTGGCGTGTAGCATGTGATGTGTGCTACCCTCTCCCCTTTGGAAGTGTGAATAACAAACTGTCTTCTCAATGATAGTCATCGAGTCATCTTCTGATCTGCTGGCCTCACCATACCTGAACAAGAATGAAACCTACATTTTAAAACCTACCTTTTTCCTGCTGCCTTTGAATACAGTCTCTCTCTCTCTCTCTCTCTCCTCTCTCTCTCTCTCTCTCTCTCTCTGTGTGTGTGTGTGTGTGTGTGTGTGTATTTCAGCTCCCGGCAAGCTTTCTAATGTATTAAAATGAGGGTTGGGTATTGTAAAGTGTTTTTAGATAGCTTTGATATTTTTAGGCCATCTACTTTTCTTTCATAGACTTTTCCATTTCGCTTTTAACATCTTGTCTTTAAATATATAAAGTATTTTTTAAAAACTTTATTTTGAGATAACTGTACATGCAGTTGTAAGAAATAATGCAGATAGATCCCACATATCCTTCATCCAGTTTCCCCCAGTGGTAACATTTTGAAAAACTACAGTTCAACATCACAACCAGGAAAATGACATTGGTGCAATCTGCCAACCCCACGCAGATTTCCCTGGCTCTACTTGTGTGTGTGTGTGTGTCCATCACATGGGCAGATCCTGTGGGCACCACAGTCCAGATGCAAAGCAGAGAGCAGCTCCCCACAGGGATCCTGTGTGCTGCCCTTTTATAGCCACCACCAACTTCTACCCCACGCCCCCCAGTCCTTGGCAGCCACTAACCTGTTCTCCTTCTCCATAATTTTCTCATTCAGACATGTTATATAAGCTGTTATATAAGTGGAATCATACAATATGCCACCTTTTGGTGTTTTTCTCCCACTCAGGATGCTTCCCTTCAGATGCCTCCAAAGTGCCGTGTCTATCAGAACGTTGTTCCTTTTTATTGCTGAGTAGCGTTCCATGGTGTGGATGTGCCAGGGTGTGGACACTGTGACAGGACATTACAACAACAAATATATGGTTGTTTAAACCATATACTTGGCACCTGTATTAGTCCCAAGACTCCACATTCATTAACTCAAATATTCTTATCTCCTGTGGCTGCCATGTGACATCCCCCTGTTCCTACCCCATCAAAGCTCTCCTGTCACTTTCAAAGAGAATCTTTTTCTAAAATCAGAGGACAAACCTCTCTGTAACCTCAGGATAGTTAGTCATTTTCTGTGCACCTCATTCCTGGAGATAATTACTCATTTTCTCTTTGCTTCATTTTCCCCTTCTATATATGGAACTAGCAAGTGTTTCTAATGTTGAAAAGGTTAATGTGATCACTTGTATTTACACACCCTAAGACAGGTTATATAAATTATTCAGACTATGCATGTATGAGTCACCTCTCTCTCTCAACTAGACCTAAAGCAATAGGTAATCAAAAATAGCTTCATCAGCGAAACACCACCTTTTCCCAGCCAGGCCCTGTTCCCTGTAGCACTTAGTTCTCAGAATCCTGCCTTTCCAGGGATCCAGGGCTTAGACTTTGTCCAGGAACAAACCACTTGAAGTTGGCAGACAATTATTCACCATCAGCTCCTTAAGAAGGAATTAACTGGACCTGCACAGGATCGGACTTGTAATGCAATTAAGACATTAATTTAAAAGGTGACTTGATAAAGGCCAGGTAGAGGCCACATGAATTCTCTTTTCAGGCTAAAATTTTGCCTGTATCCTGGACTCCGTGCTTACCACGTCTTATTTTTATTCATCTAAGTACCAAAAAAGAATGCTTATGCATTTATAGCCATCGTCATAGAATTATCAGAATTTTAGACTTGCTGGAATTTCAACCAGACCAACCTCTGGATGTCCCAAGCTGAACTATTGCTGTCTGAATACTGTGGTTCCTTAGCCACAGCTTCAGCGCAATTGCATCCCTTCTGCTGGGCTCCGGGTCTCTGTGGCCGGTACCATTGACCCTGCTGCCTGGGTTGTAGCAGGAATATGATTTTGAAACTTTTCCCATTGATCTGGATGATCATGCAGTAGGGGAACTCTGTCCTGGGGGCACTGCAGGAAAGCCCCTTCCAAGTCTTTGCCTCCTTCTTAAAATATGCAGGGTCAGGAGACTGCAAAGAGATTGAGGTTGCTTTGAGGAGCCTGAGGATGAGCTGGAGTCCTCACAGTTCAAGAAGCTGAATGCCTCAGCGGACCGGCACTATGTGGCCCAGCTGGCTCCCCGGCAGAACAAGCGTGAACTTGGCAATTGTTTAGCCTCTGATGGGGGGGACGGTTGGGCTCCTTTAGGTCACTAGGAGGGTGTATTCAACTAACAGAAAATCCTGCAAACCGGATGTTCCAAAGAGCTGGTGGTGTGTCCTGTCCAAGGCTGGTGCATACCTTGGAGTGTCAAATATGAGACAATATCTTCCAGCTGAAAGGAGTATTTGTTACTCATTAAACAACACAGAAGTTCTGAGTAACCAGCTTGCTTCCCTCTGGGGACTTAGTACAGGGAGACTGCCTGTAGAAAATCAGAACGAGATGCCTACCTTTTGCAGTAATGGCTGTCGCAAATTACCGTGGGTTTGAATGACACTAGTAGAGTGCTGATTTCTAGACACTTAAAAACAAGGAAAGGGAATGCTGTTATGAAAGAGGAAAAGTTTTGTGGACCTTGAAATAGAGGTAATGCTAGTTTGTAAAGCTCTCTAGTCTGCTTGTTATTTGGTGCCATATTCCATACACCTGGTTTGTTTCTAAAAATCACACAGCAGGTAAATGTAAATGTGAAGTTTCTCACGTAATGACAAACATGCTAATTTAATATACTTCCGAAGTTCCCTTACTTTTAAGTAAGTAAAGCTGCCAGACTTTCGCATTTTCCTCAATATCTGAAAATCACCTTTCCGACAGGATGGAGCTGTAACAGGGTGGCTTATTTGTAATGAAGTCGAATTGCATGTGATTTTACCACCAGCATTTCCAGTCTTGAACTTCTTAAGTGCCAACTACGTGTTTCTGAGCAAATAAGTAAATGAATAAGGTTGCCTGTTAGCAAGAAAAGAATGTTACTTTGTATTATATTGACTCGCATTGCCTTAAAGAGAAAAGGATTGCCCAATACGAATATAAATTACTTTATAAATCCAGTGGCAAAAAGAAGTACTTAATGCTTCCAAGTGTCTGCGCATATAGCCTGGACAAGTCCAAGTGAACAATGTGTGTTTGATCAGTTACGGTCCTCATGTTTTCTGATCATTCTTTATTTGCTCCTTAAGGCTCTATTTTTAAAATTCCACAGCTGGGAAAAGTGAGAACAATGATACAGGATCATAGCTGCCTTTTTGAAGTGGATTTCTTCAGCATGCAGGAAACATAACGTTTTGTTTTTCTTAATTTTTATCATTCTTTCAATTCTTTTACCAGAACCCTTTTCTTCCGTGTCTGGAATATTCCTGATGGGAAGCTGGACATTTAGGATGAAGCAGCAGGACTGTGTTAAGAGCTATTCCTCCCAACAAGCCATGTCTTCTTCAATAATGCCAGGTGACAGTTGTTCTTCAAAACTTATCTACCTATCTATCATCTATCTAATCTATTTCTCTATCCTCTCTCTGTCGATTTTCTATCTATCTCTCTATCCATCTATCTTAGGAAAACTCTATATATTTGTGGAATTTTTCTTACTAAAATGTGACAGTCTTCCTTCTAGAAGCCAGAGGAATGCATGCTATTCTTTCCTGCCCTGGTGTATAGGCAGCACCTAGCAACTAGCTGTGAAAGTTGCTGCTGTGACTCCTCTAGAGTTTCTGGGCAGCAGAAGGTATTTGATCTTGAATTTTGTAACCCAGATGTCTGCTGAGACTTACAAGGCTGTAGCAGCAATGGCCCACCCTGTAGATAAAGCTGTCCCTTTTTAGGGCTTCTACCGGCAAATCCTTTCACACCAAGCACGCCTGAGTTCTGTAGGGTTTATAAAGGTCTGGGTGTTTCAGGGAAGAACCAGCTGCCATCTCCCTAGGATGACGCTCCCTCCTTTCTCCTCCTGCGTCTCCTTTGAATACCCTCCAACCCAGAGTGCCAACCCCCTCTTCTGCAGAAGCTCCAAATGCCTATTTCTGTCTCTATCATGCCCTGAACTTCTCGAGGCAGTCTTTATAACACACACAGACACAAAACACAACTCTTCCTAAGAGAAATCTTAATTAATTTTTCTCCACCCTGTTCTGTTCATATTATTCAGCATTGTAGGTTAAACATTTATCATGTTAAAATCTGCCATTCATCAGGGATCTGAAGCTGCTGGGAGAAATGTTTCAATATAAAGGAGGGCCCTGAAGTACACAGACTGTGCTTGAAAAAGTCAAGACAAGAAAGCAAGCATGCTTTGAATATTTCCAAAAGAAGATGGACAACCAAAGTCTCTAACTTTCATAACATTTGAAGATATTCAAGGTAGAACAATAACTGAATAACTTAACTAATGCAAATAATACAAAATCTTTTTTTGCATCGCTGTGTGTATAAAACCAGACATTTATTAAACAGTGCATCCAAAAATATGTAAATCATTTGCTATTTCAGCTGACCTGAGGAGCCGGTTCAGTACCCCATGCCCAAGGCGATGCAGTTGTGTAATTAAAAGACTCAAAACTGTTTCTCATAAGAATATTTGCATTTGCAGATGCCACATATTTTAAGAGTAATTCAAAGTGAAATAATCTCACTTACTCTTACATGGTTAATTCTTAATAAAGTAGAAATAAGGTAATAGTTACATTTTTTATGAAATATACGTAATGAATAATAAGATTTTGAGTACATATTGAAGCAATTACTTTGTATTTCAAATTATTTTTTTCTCTGCTATTTATTTTAATCTCAGCAGTGTTATAATTTAAGAGCTCTTATTTTCTTTAAAATTATGTTATAATTTGTAAAGTGCTTTGTAGTCAGATACTTTGGGAACGTGTTAGCTAAAATTGTTTTGGACACTGGGGTATGAGGCTGAATCAGGACGTCTCTGTGCCCCAATAGCACACGCTCACAGCCTCGCCTTGTTATTCTGCATTTGCCCTACCAGGTCCACTCCCCCTGCTCTGCCCTGCTCTGGGCCCCTTTACATGCAGCATCTAGCTGCCCCCCTCGCCTCTGCCCTCAGCTTGGGTTCATGCCATGGGGGCATTGGTGTGAAATCAGAAGCCTGGAGGAGAAGGGGTTGGGTGTGTCTTCCCCCATATCCCACTTCCCGACTGGTTTCGCAATGGCTACGTCCCTTACGTATGATCCCAGCTACCAGCTCCTCCCTATCTAGGCCACAGCTCTGCTGTGTTTTGGAATCCCTCCTCTCTCTCCATTTCCCTAAGGCCTAAGGCACTAAACAACAACCGAAATAAAATGAAATTAGAAGTTAGACAAGGAAGAAAACATTCACGTAAAGCAGAGGCTACAGGAACTGAAGGAAGACATAGCTGGAAAGCCTCTGACAAGAGGGGACTCTAATATGTCACCCTCAGTAGGAGGGGGAACAGGTGAACAAAAACACACAATGAAAAACAAGATCCAAACAACATAGCCTTTGAGACAGATGTTATGGGTGTACAGTTTTATACCGTGATAATTACCCTCACTTTATCTCAAGCACCTGATTATTCACAAAAGTTGATCATATATTAGGTCACAAATAAAACATCAATAAATGTCATAAAGAAGAAGTATTTCAAACTACACTATGTGGGCACAATGCAATAAAAGTAAAAATTATTAACAAAACAAAAATGTCCTACCACATGAAAAATGGAAAACATTCTATTAAACCACTCTTAGGCAAAGGGAAGTACAAATAGAAATTACAGAATTGTAAATAAATTAATGATAATGAAAATATCACATGTCAGAATCTATGGACTATGCTTAAATAAGTGATCAGAGGCACACTAGGTTCCTTCTTGACCTGTATAAGTGGGGAATGTCTAAGTGTGGTGGTGGCAGAAACCTGACTCAAATTGCCACAGGGGTACTCGCTCTCTCTTATGCAGGTAACAGCTCCAGAGCCCCTTATTTGAAGTTTCCCTTAAGTAAGGACACTGGATTTATTCCACATATGTATGTGGTTAAACTTTCTTTAAGACATCCACCGATTATCCTCAGCCATCATGACTGTTTCCTGAGAAACAAAAATAGCTGTTTTCAGGGGTTATTAATGCTGGCTCTGAGCTCGGTGCTATTCCAGGAAACTAAAAACGCCCCTATAATTAAAAGTGGGCCTTATGAAAGTCAGGTGATGCAACCTGAGTCTTTCTTATAATGGATCCAGAATGACCACAAGCCACAAATCCTGGTCAGTCCCAGTCCTGAAATGCACAGACAGAACAGATACCTTTCTAACTGGCAGACCACTGGTTACTGATCCATGTAGCGATGGCTCTTAGAGTAAAAGGGTCAAGTGGAAGCCCCTAGAATTGCCCAGTTCCCATCACCTCTCACCAAAATGATAAACCAAAAGCAATGCTTCATTACTGGGGGAGTTGCAGAGATTTATGTCACCTTAAAAGATGTGAAAGATGCAGAGTAGGGATTTTTATTGCATTTTCGCTTAACTCACCTATGAGCCTTATGCAAAATGAGATAGGTCTCGCAGAATGACTCTGGATTATCATAAACTTAATGCCCACAGCTACAATTTTCTGGATGTTGAGTCTTTACTAGAGGAAATGCTTCTTTGTAATGATATGTATAATCCTCTAATGAGCAAAGGTAAAGATAAACAGATTACTTTTTTTTTTTTTTTTTTGACAGAGTCTCGCTCTGTTGTCCAGGCTGGACATCCAGGCTGGAGTGCAGTGGCGCGATCTCAACTCACTGCAAGCTCTGCCTCCTGGGTTCATGCCATTCTTCTACCTCAGCCTCCCGAGTAGCTGGGACTACAGGTGCCCGCTATCACACCCGGCTATTTATTTTATTTTATTTTATTATTATTATACTTTAAGTTCTGGGGTACACGTGCACAACGTGCAGGTTTGTTACATATGTAGACATGTGCCATGTTGGTGTGCTGCACCCATTAACTCGTCATTTACATTAGGTATATCTCCTAATGCTATCCCTCCCCCCTCCCCAACTGCACGACAGGCCCTGGTGTGTGATGTTCCCCTTCCTGTGTCCAAGTGTTAGTCTCATTGTTCAATTCCCACCTTTGAGTGAGAACATGCGGTGTTTGGTTTTTTGTTCTTGCGATAGTTTACTCAGAATGATGGTTTCTAACTTCATCCATGTCCCTGCAAAGGACATGAACTCATCCTTTTTTATGGCTGCATAGTATTCCATGGTGTATATGTGCCACATTTTCTTAATCCAGTCTATCATTGATGGACATTTGGGTTGGTTCCAAGTCTTTGCTATTGTGAATAGTTCCACAGTAAACATACATGTGCATGTGTCTTTCTAGCAGCATGATTTATAAATCCTTTGGGTATATGCCCAGTAATGGGATGGTTGGGTCAAATGGTATTTCTAGTTCTAGATCCCTGAGGAATCGCCACACTGACTTCCATAATGGTTGAACTAGTTTACAGTCCCACCAACAGTGTAAAAGTGTTCCTATTTCTCCACATCCTCTCCAGCACCTGTTGTTTCCTGACTTTTTAATGATGGCCATTCTACCTGGTGTGAGATGGTATGTCACTGTGGTTTTGATTTGCATTTCTCTGATGGCCAGTGATGATGAGCATTTTTTCATGTGTCTGTTGGCTGCATAAATGTCTTCTTTTGAGAAGTGTCTGTTCATGTCCTTCTCCCACTTTTTGATGGGGTTGTTCGATTTTTTCTTGCAAACTTGTTTAAGTTATTTGTAGACTCTGGATATTAGCCGTTTGTCAGATGAGTAGATTGTAAAAATGTTCTCCCATTCTGTAGGTTGCCTGTTCACTCTGATGGTAGTTTCTTTTGCTGTGCAGAAGCTCTTTAGTTTAATTAGATCCCATTTGTCAATTTTGGCTTTTGTTGCCATTGCTTTTGGTGTTTTAGTCTTGAAGTCTTTGCCCATGCCTATGTCCTGAATGATATTGCCTAGGTTTTCTTCTAAGGTTTTTATGGTTTTAGGCTTTACATTTAAGTCTTGAATCCACCTTGAGTTAATTTTTGTATAAAGTGTAAGGAAGGGATCCAGTTTCAGCTTTCTGCATATGGCTAGCCAGTTTTCCCAGCACCATTTATTAAATAGGGAATCCTTTTCCCATTGCTCGTTTTTGTCAGGTTTGTCAAAGATCAGATAGTTGTAGACATGTGGCATTATTTCTGAGGGCTCTGTTCTGATCCATTGATCTATGTCTCTGTCATGGTACCAGTACCATGCTGTTTTGATTACTGTAGCCTTGTAGTATAGTTTGAAGTCAGGTAGTGTGATGCCTCCAGCTTTGTTCTTTTTGCTTAGGATTGTCTTGGCTATGCAGGCTCTTTTTTGGTTCCATATGAACTTTAAAGTAGTTTTTTCCAATTCTGTGAAGAAAGTCGTTGAAAGCTTGATGGGGATGGCATTAAATCTATAAATTACCTTGGGCAGTATTGCCATTTTCACAATATTGATTCTTCTTATCCATGAGCATGGAATGTTCTTCCATTTGTTTGTATCCTCTTTTATTTCATTGAGCAGTGGTTTGTAGTTCTCCTTGAAGAGGTCCTTCACGTCCCTTGTAAGTTGGATTCCTAGGTATTTTATTTTCTTTGAAGCAATTGAGAATGGGAGTTCACTCATGATTTGGCTGTCTGTTTCTCTGTTATTATTGTATAGGAATGCTTGTGATTTTTGCACATTGATTTTGTATGCTGAGACTTTGCTGAAGTTGCTTATCAGCTTAAGGAGATTTTGGGCTGAGATGATAGGGTTTTCTAAATATACAGTCATGTCATCTGCAAACAGGGACAATTTGACTTCCTTTTTTCCTAATTGAATACCCTTTATTTCCTTCTCTTGCCTGATTGCCCTGGCCAGAACTTCCAATACTATGGAAGCATGCTCAGAAGGGAACTGAGAGGACCATAAACTTTCACCTTTGGCTGGTCTTGAGGTAACCACAGACAGGAAGTGAAGGCTAAGGCAGAGTTGTAAATGGCCTGGCTAAGTGGAGTGTCTTAACACAGAGTCATTCTGAAAATACCTGGAAACATTTCCATTCCTTTCCTTTTCTTCCTTCTTTATTTCTCCTTTTTCATATCGTAATACTAAAAATATCAAATTTCCAACAAATTCATTCAAACGTCACTTGACAATGGATACTTTAAAATTCAAAAATATTCAACTTCAATAAGAAATATTAGGAAATATGCAAAGAAGCCAGAAATTATGATGCCTTTACAAGGAAAAACTATAAATTAACAGAAACTCTCCGCGAGGAAGCGAAGATATTGGATTTACTAGACAAAAACTTTGAGTCTACTGTCTAAAATATGCTCAATGATCTAAAGAACACCATGGACAAAGAACAAAAGGCACAAGAAGAATAATATCTCAATATGTAAAAAATTACAAGAAGAGAATGAAATTATGAAAATGAATCAAATATAAATTCTGGAATTGTAAAGTTTTACTAAAATGAAAAATGTATTGGGGGTTCAATAGCAGATTTTAGCTGACAGAGAAAAGAGTCAATAGGTCAAATGAAACAATCTAGTCTGAGAAGCAGAAAAAAGAAACAAATGGAGAAAAATGAAGAGGGCTAAAAGACTCAAGCAACAACATCAAGTGCATCAACCAAGGCATAATGGAAGTCCCAGAGGCAAGGAGAGAGAGAACGAAGCAGAGAGAATATTTGCTGAGATAATAGTTAAAACTTCCCAATTTGACAAAATACATGAACCTATACATTCAAGAAGCTCAATGAATTTCTTTTCGGTTAGAATAAACTCAAAGAGATGCACAAGAAAACACCTTATAGTCAAAGTCAAAAGCCAAAATCAAATCTTGAAAGCAGCAAGATAACAGACTCAGCACATACAAAGGACTGTCAGTTATATTAACAGCAGAAACCATGGGACCAGAGGCAGTGGGATGACACATTTAAAGTGCTGAAAGAAAGAAATGCTTTTGATATTCAGCAAAAATATTCTTCAAGACTGAAGGACAGATTAAGGCATTCTCTATTAAACAAAAGCTGAGGAAATTCATTCCTGACAGGCTTGCCCTATAAGAAATGCTAAATGGGGCCGGGTGCAGTGGCTCACGCCTGTAATCCCAGCACTTTGGGAGGCCGAGGCAGGTGAATAATGAGGTCAGGAGATCGAGACCATTCTGGCTAACATGGTGAAACCCTGTCTCTACTGAAAATACAAAAAAATTAGCTGGGTGTGGTGGCGGGCACCTGTAGTCCCAGCTACTCGGGAGGCTGAGGCAGGAGAATGACATGAACCTGGAGGTGGAGCTTGCAGTGAGCCAAGATTGCACCACTGCACTCCAGCCTGGGCTACAGAGCAAGAATCCGTCTCAAAAAAAAAAGAAATGCTAAAGGGAACCGTTCAGATTCAGACAGGAGGCAATAACTTGCCATAGGAAGAAATAAAATACAAGTGTAAATGTAACTACATTTACATAGGTAAATTTACCTACATTTACATAGGTAAATACTAAAACCAGTATTATCGTATTTTTGGTTTACAACTTATTTTTTTCCTTGATGAGTTAAAAGACAAAGGCATGAAACAATAATTATAAATCTATGTTAATGGGCACACAAAGTATAAAGATGGGATTTGTGACAATAACAATCTAAAAAAGGAGAAATGGAGCTGCATGAAAGAGTTTTGTATAGTATCGAGTCTGTAAACTGATATTAATTCAAACTACATTGTTACTAATTTAAGATCTTAATTGTACCACCCAAGGTAACAACTAAGAAACTAACTATTAATAAAAATGTACTGAAAAGGAAATGAATAAGGAATAAAAATCATACACTATAAAAAATCATTTAAACACAAAGAAGCTAGCATGGAAGAATTAAAGAATACAAAAGATATGAGGCATACAGAAAACCAAAGCAAAATGGCAAAAAGTAAAGTGAGCGGCAAACCATTGAATCTTGTTCTGTCCACCATGGAGAAAAAGGCACGTTGTAGGCAACACATACCACATTTGAGCACGCTGCTCTGTAAACCTGCTGAGTAAGCTCAGCGTAAGAAAAGACTAATGACTCTAAGCTCTTCTTCAAGCTGTTCTAATCTTTGAACAAATAAACTGGCAAGCAGAATGGCACTGGGAGTCTGTGGCAGGTGAGGCTGTGGTATGAAGGACAGGCAATTCTCAATAGGAGACTGGCAAAGCAGATGCCTGAGGTTTTAGAGGAAGGGTATGCCCTTTTGTGGTTACAATTCTTTTCCACTTGGAGGGCAGCTCCTGACTTGCTACTTGTCCCTTGCAGAGATGGAATGTCTAAATGTGGGATACCAAGTGACAACATGGTAGATGCCCATTATGAACTGGATATTACACAATTAATTGAATTATAAAGTTGTATCACATTGCATTCAGTATTAAAGAAAACAGTATGTGTGGGATGGAGCTAAGCAGGTGCCAGAGGGCACAGGTAAGTGGCATGCATGCACAGGGATTCAGACACCACGGTACCTTTTCCTGTTGCCTCATAACCTCTCCTTCAAGCTGAATCTATGGCCTCATTGGGAGTTTCCTGTATGAAATGAACAGAATAGGGAAAAGGATGGGCCTGGTTAATGGATGTATCTTGTGAAAAAGTAAGGACCTTGGTATGAAATGGGGTCTTGGATGAAACCGACACATCATCTAGATAGTGTGTATTTACATATGGGTAGGCAGGGTTAAGGGAAATAAGGAATAGTTAGCACCCCAGGGCTAACAACACTAAGAAACGGATAACATGCTAGGCCTGAAACAGCAAGAAAAGGTGATGGCTGTGGGAACCTGAGGAGGCCTGCATTAGACAGAGAAGGCTGCCTCCCTCCGAAAGATCTGTGGATTTGGGGAGAGTATACCATCATTGCCAAGTTGTAATTCTGGAGAAAGAAAGTTCAAAGGATGAATACACTGACCTCTCTCACCCCTCAAGCTCAAGTTTTCTCCTGATGCCTCTGGAAGGGATTCAAGGGATTTGGAGCTGGCCAAAGAAGAAGACTTGACCACGAGAGACAGTAACACCCAGCAAGCTTCATTGGGCAGTGCTTGGATAGGGTCACATAAAGGATCCCTCACAGCAGGAGACTAGCCAGTGGCTTATGGGAGGGACACATCCAGAAGGGGAGGAGAGCAAGGGAACTCCTGGGGAGAGGGGGATTAGAGAAGGGGCTTACGTGTCCAGGTGATGCCACTCAGAAGCATGCTAGTCGGGGCTCAAGTTGGAGAGCTCTGAAGGGCCGTAGTGGCTTGGGGAGCTTGTAACCATGAGGCTGTATCTTATAATGGCCAACAGATGCAGGATGAGGTGTCATGGGGTATGCAGAGCACTTGGGCTCTAACTAGCCCCAAATCTGCTTAGTTGGACTATTTTTAAAATAATTGGATATGCAACAACTTGAATTTGACACCTGTGGGCTTTTGAGGTAATGGATCTCAGCGTGCAGTGAAGAAATAAACAACCCGGGAGTCTATTTGCAGAGGCCATAATTGACTCATTTCAATAGCTGCCACCAGCTGGCCAAATCCAACTGGAAGCCAGAGAGCAAGGGAGTCTGTCTGATGCACTTGATAAAGGTCTGGCTCCTGGAACATGGAGTAAGGTGGGCATGGACCTGGACAGGCAAAGGGGAATGCACAGCAGACGTCTTCCTGGTGTGACACCAGCAAGAAGTAGTGCCAATAGCTACTATATCCTGATTCTACCCATCAGCCCAAAAATAAACTGTGAATTTGATACAGTGGGACAAATCTGGGGTGATGCATCCGGTTTTCCACTGACTCAAGTTTCAAATTTATGCTGATTCATGTGTCGTGGATAACAGGCTGGTCAAGAACTGGAAAAGAACAGGACTGTAATAGTAGGGCAAGCAGGTCTGGGAGGAGGTATGGGGCACATTTCTCAGATATCGGTGTCCTCACTGGCTTCTGTCTGTAGCTTCCTCACTTTAGCATGAAGCTTCCCCCTCAACTACTATAGCAGGGGAGGAGAATGGTGGAAAGTTTCATGCTAGAATTCAATGCACATGTCACTGCCATTCACAACTTCTTGGCCTGAACTGGTTACACATTCCTGCCTGTGGATGAGAAAGTATAATCAGAGACACTGGATACTGGTGACTCCAAGCAGCCTCTAGTGCATGCCCATATATACCATTTTATTCAGTACCAGAATGATAATTTCTCAAAATAGTTAAGTAGTATTTAAGAATATAAGTTCTATAAAGCTGAAGGCATCACACTACCTGACTTCAAACTATACTACCAGGCTACAGTAACCAAAACAGCATGGTACTGGTACAAGAACAGACGTGTAGACCAGTGGAACAGAAAAGAGATTTCAGAAATAAGACTGCACATATACAACCATCTGATATTTAACAAACCTGACAAAAACAAGCAATGGGGAAAGGGCTCCCTATTTAATAAATGGTGCTGGGAAGACTGGCTAGTCATATGCAGAAAATTGAAACTGCACCACTTTCTTACACCTTATACAAAAATTAATGTCAAAAGCAATTGCAACAAAAGCAAAAATTGACAAATGGGATCTAATTAAACCAAAGAGCCTCTGCACAGCAAAAGAAACTATCATAACCTACAGAATGGGAGAACCTTTTTGCAGTCTATCCAACAAAGTTCTAATATCCAGAATCTACAAGTAACTTAAACAAATTTACAAGAAAAACACAAATAATCCCATTAAAAAGTGGGGAAAAGACATGAACAGGCACTTCTCAAAAGAAGACATTTATGCAGTCAACAAACATATGAAAAAAAGCTCAACATCACTGATCATTAGAGAAACACAAGTCAAAACCACAACAAGATACTATCTTATACCAGTCAGGATGGTGAGTATTAAAAAGTCCAGAAACAACAGATGCTGGCAAAGCTGTGGAGAAATAGGAACACTTTTACATTGTTGTTGGGAGTGTAAATTAGTTCAGCCATTGTGGAAGGCAGTGTTGCAATTCCTCAAAGACCTAGAACCAGAAATACCATATGGCCCAGCAATCCCATTACTGGGTATATACCTAAAGGAATATAAATCATTCTATTATGAAGATACATGCACACGTATATTCACTGCAGCACTATTCACAATAGCAAAGACATGGAATCAACCCAAATGTCCACCAGTGATAGACTGGGTAAAGAAAATGTGGTATATATATACATCACGGAATACTATGCAGCCATAAAAAGGAAGGAGATCATGTCCTTTGCAGGGACATGGATGGAACTAGAAGCCTTTATCCTCAGCAAACTAACACAGGAACAGAAAACCAAACCCCGCATGTTCTCACGTATAAGTGGGAGCTGAACAATGAGAACACATGTACACAGAGAGGGGTACATTACACACTGGGGCCTTTGGGGGTGAAGTGTGAGGAGGGAGAGCATCAGGAAAAATAGCTAATGGATGCTGGGCTGAATACCTAGGTGATGGGTTGATAGGTGCAGCAAACCATGGTGGCATACATTTACCTATGTAACAAACTCGCACGTCCTGCACGTGTAACTTGGAACTTGAAATTAAATTTAAAATAAATAAATTAATAAATAAGAAACTAGCAAAAAAAACAATATAAGTACTAGAACCACATTATTTGGGTTCAACTCAAGTTTCTGTTCCTTTCTAGTTGGGTGCCTTGAATAAGCTCCCTAACACCTTTAAGCTTCAGTTACCTCATTTATAAAATGAGGATAATAAGAAAACTGACCTCATAAGGTTTGTTGTGAAAATTAAATTACTTAGCATATTCAAAGTAATTAGCACCATACTTACCATGCAGTACATTTCCAATAATTTTTGGTATTATTTCTTGAACTGATTTCATGAATGGAGACCTGTTGGCTGATAGATGGGAGAGTTGGAATCGAATTTGAAAATATATTATCATTTGAATATGGGCCCTTCTCTTTTCAGACATTTACATGAAAACCTTCCTAAGTAACATCAGTCCAATGTTTCTAATCATGAGGGTTTTATGCCTTTTTTAGCCTGTGTTTTAGTTTGATGCTTTCAACCCAATTACTTATGCTCTAGACCTGGAAACAATTTTTCTAAACATTTAGAATTTGTCAAAACTGGATAGGGATAGGATCTTAACAGCTCTTAACAGTTTAATAGATCTAAACTCAGAAAATTTGGAATTCAAATTTGTCTTTTAGCCTGCTGATATAGTCTGGCTGTGTTCCCACCCAAATCTCATCTTAAATTGTAGTTCTCATAATCCCCACGTTATGGGAGGGAATGTTGGAGGTAATTGAATCATGGGGGCGGTCACCCTCATACTGTTCTCGTGATAGTGAGTGACAGTGATTCTCATGAGATCTGATGTTTTTTAAAGGGGCTTTTCCCCTTTCGCTCGGCAGTTCTCCTTCCTGCCACCATGTGAAGGACGCGTTTGCTTCCCCTTCTGCCTTGATTTAAGATACTTGAGGCCACCCCAACCCTGCAGAACTGTGAGTTAATTAAACCTCTTTCCTTTATAAGTTACTCAGTCTTGGGCATTTCTTCATAGAAGCATGAGAACAGACTAATACACCTTCCTTCCTTCCTTCCTTCCTTCCTCCCTCCCTCCCTTCTTTCCTTCCTTCCTTCCTCCCTCCCTCCCTTCTTTCCTTCCTCCTTCCTTCCTTCCTTCCTTCCTCCCTCCCTCCCTTCTTTCCTTCCTTCCTTCCTTCCTCCCTCCCTTCTTTCCTTCCTTCCCTCCTTCCTTCCTTCCTTCCTCCCTCCCTCCCTTCTTTCCTTCCTTCCTTCCTTCCTTCCTTCCTTCCTTCCTTCCTTCCTTCCCTCCCTCCCTCCCTCCCTCCCTTCCTTCTTTCCTTCCTTCCTCCTTCCCGCCTTCCTCCCTTCCTTCTTTTCACTTTCCATCTTTCTTACCACACAGGGAACCCTGCCAGTGAGGCGTTATGCGAGGTGACAACCACTGTGACACACCTGTTCTGGGTGTTTGTCAGCAATGAGAAGGAATGACTCTGGACAGACTTCAGAGGCTTTTGTTCTCATGGGACTCCACAATGATTGGTCTCCATAGTTCTCATTTAAAAAAAATGAATTAGTTTAAAGTTCACTGACTTGTCTTCATGATAATATGTTAATGGGGATTTACTTGGAATTCATTCTAGATTCCCCACCTCCCCCATTCCTTCGAAGACTTTATTATTGAAAGACATTTGTGCCCTGGGTGTCTGAGTAAACCCTTATCAAAGGGGCTAAGCTTTATTCCTGACCGCACTGTAGAGCAGAAATAATCTCCATGTATTAATCACCTCAAGATCTTTAAGTATAAAGTTTCATTTGAAGGATTTTGCAGGGATATTATATGTATGATGAATGTTCCACTGGCTATTCTGGCCTAATTTTAGGGTTTTACAGTTGCTTTTGGTTATGCATGTTACTAAATTTACAAAATCTTTCATCTACTGCAAAATCCCAGGATGATTCTCACACAGAGGAAACTTTGTGACAAGTAAACATTTGAATGTGAGCCACTGGTAAGGCAGTACTTCAAAAGAAAATCATTTGTCGTAGCTGACTTTTTTTTTTTTTTTGGTCAAGATCAAACCGAGAAAATCTCCTTGAAGCTTGTAGGCTGGTCTGTGTCATGTAGCCTGGCTGTTGGAGGGCCTCCACTACCCCCCACATCTGTATTTACTGTCGTTTCACCACTGCTAGGTCAAATTGTAAGGAAGAATAAAACTTACATTAAGTAATGTTGTAAATACAAATAAAATCCATATAAAGATACGGACAGTGGGGATAAAAAGGTAAAAATAAAGCAATGTAGGCAACTTTCCATTCATTGCATCAAATAAGACCCATAACAGCATTTAGAAAATTTACTATATAGCAAAAGCAATTGCACATTTCATGGGAATATTCAGGAGGAATAGTGGGAAGGCCAAACAAAAGCACTGTGGAACAGAGGAGAGAGAGACACAGGAGATACCAAGATGAGTAGAATCTATGCTTGGCATTCACGGAGCCCAGGGCCATCACTCAGCGGCTACTAGACACGCGCAGAGACAGGCCGAGGACGCTAATCTCTGAGATCTGGTTGACTATGTTTAGACCTGGTCTCAGTGGTTTATATGTCTTAAAATAGCAGTCTTTTCATTTTCCTCTTTAAATGTCAAGCTTGACTACTGCAGCTTCATTTCAAGGATCCCTTGTTGGGCGAATCAAAAATGTTTTTAAAAAGTCTTTCCCTTTTGAGCTGATTGTGTGAATATTCTCACATATTCTTGGGATTTTGGTTTCACCTGTTTTCTAATGACAGACATGTTGTAGGATTCTGCCCATACCCCCAGTGAGGGCTGACCTCTACAACCTGAACAATGACTCGTCTAGGCTTTTCAAATATTAAACTAGCTTGTAAATCCTCTCTATGCCTAATGCCTCCACCAGCTCCTTGTCTGTGCCTTCATGAGTCATTAAAACTGTAAAGACATGAATTCTTGTTTTCTATGACCTGAAAGAATTCTACAACACTAGCTATAGTTTCTAGCTATAACTTTCCATGCTGGCAAAGAGATAGACAGTAACCATTTTATGAAAGGGGAACTAATACTTTACAAAATGGTTACTGTTTACTTCTTTGTCAGTTAACAATATTATTAGGATATGTCTTCAGGTATAAACCTGCACTCCAAGCCCAGCCAGTCCATGTTTGGTCAATCAATATTGCTGGAGCAAGCTTTTAACATGGAGACATATCCCATTGAAACACATGCATGGACTCTATTTAGGGAAGTTTTGTGAACTTCACCTGGACTCTCTCAGTTGCTAATAATATTGTTAGCTCATAGCGCATCACCCAATACTCTCTCTCCCCTTGCTTGGGTCTCCCTTGGTCCTCCCCTCCCTGCCTTTACACACTGGCTGCTTATTTGTGTGCTGGGGAGACAAAGTCAAAAAGGACAGACACAGTCCCTGCCTTTAAAAAGCGATGGGAAGAGACAGGGAGCATTGCCACAGAGGAAAGGGAGCATTGCCCCACACACCATGGGGCCCACGCTGGGTGGGGAAACGTTCAGGAGAGCTTCCTGGAAGAGGTGACATTGGAGTAGCATTTGGAAGGATGCATTAGTTCTATGAATAAAGCCAAGGAAAAAAGGGCATTTCTGGACTAGGCAATGGCATGGAAGTGCAAAGCACTAAAAGGAAGGAAAGGACAAACGATTACAAATTGCAAAGAGCTGCATGAGCCGTTTTGCCTATGGCAGCACCACTGGGTGGGCATTCACCTACCGTTGCTTGGGATGTGGGGTTTGGTTTTTGTGTGGTGATGCGTGCCAGAGATGAAAGGGGTTTCCAGGGTCTTTGCTCTTAGTGCCGGGTGAACTGCCTGATATCAGTACTGTCCTCTCTTCATAAGCATTCCTTGGGCTGAAATAACCTTGGCTTCCGGTCTCAGGAGCCTTTTCTCCTGGTGCAAAAGCCCCAGGCTACCTGGTTACAGCACCAGGATTAGATTGGCTGGTTTTACTGCTGCAGTGCTTAAGTAAATCCGAATGTAGGAAAATCACTGTTTTAAAGCAATGTAGTTTGATCAGTTAGTTAGATTCACACTGATCTTTTCCTTGTATGAACTTAGAATCTGATCTGTAGGATTCTATTCATTTTATGCATCTTTTTCAGGGTCAGTATTCACTCCTTCAACAGCTCATGAGCATTATAAAGAAAAATAACCTTCTTTTAGATGCTTTAACACAGTTTCCCAAACTTGCAACATAAGAATCACTTGGGATGCTTGTTACTTAGACAGATGACTAGGGCTTTCCCCTGGGAATTCTGATTTAATAGGTCTGGGGGTGGGCCCTGGGAACTTTTATTTATTTTTTAATAAGTGCTCTAGGCAGTTCTTATTGTCAGGCTAGTTTGGAAAACACGGTGCACTTAGCCCGTGTTTTACTGGATATTAGGCAATAAACAAATACGTCTACTTACACCAGGCAAAGTATGCATGATGACATTGATGATATACATTTCACAGGTCAGGAAACTAAAGCTCAAAGACAAGTGACTCACATAAGAGCACACTATTGGTAACAAAATGACCTGTCGTCAAATCCAGAGCCTCTGGGTTCTGTTACATTACAGTCCAAATGATGGACATTAAAATTGTAAGATCTGATTGAGGTTTATGTTAGGACTTGGAATATTAACTTTTTAAAATTGGACTTTATTTTAGGTTGTACTAGTTCAGATATACATGGCTTTTAATGTAGTGATTGTATGGGGGAAAAGTTGTTTAGAGCAAATCAAGCTAAATTTAGTTTGTTGCCATTTGAATTTATTAATTCAGAGATAGCTAACTCAGTTAAAATAGTTTTCTTTCCAAAGAAGGCTATATGTTGTTTAAAACGTTAAGAGACCTAAGCTATGTAAATGTGTTTGTCTCTTTTCAAAATAAAGCAAACCAAAAGTAAATAAGTAAAACAAATCAACACACAAAAGTATATACTAGAGAATTATTTATGTCATTCAAATTAGTTTCTGTCCATAGTTATTTTCTACAAACCCATTCTTTCTGATATTTGCTAATTAATACTAAATATTTAATTTACCCTAATTCATGATTTCTTCAGAACCAAATTGAAATTTGCCATGGAGTTATTTATCAGAAAACAATTTGCTTAGCATATTGGTAGCATAAAGAGCTTCAAAAAAAGATGTATAGATATATATATATATTTTCAATTTCTTCTGTAGAAACAGAAACATCATTGGCCAGTTTCATGGAAAGTCAAAACACTAAGATAATGGGGACTGCAGCAGAGAAAGAGTTTAATAATCTTAGCACAGCTGAACAAGGAGATGGGAGGAAACCTCAAATCCACTTCTCCAAGGAATTCGGGGCTAGGGATCTTCAGGGGTTTGGAATGGACAAAGGTGTGGGGATTGTTGACTGGTCGAAGAGCGTAGGGTGAAGTCATGGGATGAGGGGGATGAAGAAACTGCATTCTCATGCCGATTTGGTTCCTCATGGGGATTTTCACTCTGGCTGGCATCAGCAATTCCCACTGGAATTCAGGGTCTGAAGAACATCTTAAGTAAGTCTTAAGCAAAAGCTTTATGATTCCAATGTCGGACATGATTCCTATATAGGAACAATGAGGATGTAAATGGTCATCACTGAGTGACCTTTAGCTACAATGACCTTTAGCTACAAAGTGCAGCCTGATGATACTGAACTATAATTATATTTCTGTCTAGAACCCAGTACGTAATTCTTGTTAACCGTGTGAGAACAATTTCACAAATAGTTGATTACAAATTGCTCTTTAGTGAAGACCCTGCAGAGCCTCTGCTTAGCAGCTGATGCTACATACTTAAATATATTAAAATGACTTTTACAGTAAAGAAAGTAATTATTTAACATATTACATTACACTTTATGATGTATTCACCGTGACTTACTATATGCATTTCTCTCTGATTAATTCAATGTAGAATAGTTTCACTAAGCTCTTCAGTAAAAGAGATTGTTTCCTAAATATGCACTACATTTCAGTCATGTGTGAAGCAGCTTTGGCTTTTTTAGATTAATTAGGGAAAGATGTGATTACAATAGTCATAGTCGTAGCTGCATTTATGCATGTACATAAACGTACTTACTCAGTTATTAATCCAATAAGCAGTTATTTACTAGATTCTTTGCTAGGCCCTTGGGAGACAGAGAGAAGCAAGTTGCTGACCTTACATTCCAGGAGCTCAAAGTCTTCTAGCAGAGCCAGACAGGAACCCCACAATCACTCCACAGTGGGAAGCTTCTGTGATGCATATGCCCAGGATGCTCTCAGATCAGAGAGAAAAGTCACTCACTCAGCTCAGAAGAGTTCAAGAAGGCTTTCAGGGGAAATTATGTTTTGACAAGTAAATCAAATGTTTACTAAAAATAGAAACTTCAAAAATTATTATTCACGATGTTTTCATAATTCTCTAGTTTGAAGACACAATACTGGGTTGGTGGCACAATATTCATTTGGATGTGAGGCACTGGTCTGGTTGAAAAGTCAGCTGAATTTTATTATATTTTGTATTTTTTGTCCTTTTTAGAATTATTTAAATTTTTAATTGGCTTTTTTTTATAGCTGTTTTAACTTTACAGCAAAATTTAGTGAAAGTATGGAGAAATATCTGAAACAGCAACTTCACCAAAGAAGATACACAAATGGCAAGTAAGTATATGAAAAGATGATCTACTTCATATGCCATTAGGGAATTTTAATTTAAAACAACAAGAGATACACCTACACGGCTATTATAAGGTCCAAAACACTGACAATATCAAATGTTGGCAAGGATATGGGGCAACAGGAACTCCCATTTATGGCCCATGGGAATGCAAAATGGTACAACCACTTTGCAAAATAGTTTAGTGGTTTCTAACAAAACTGAAAGTACCCTGGCCATATGATCCAGCAATCATGCTCCTTGTCATTTACCCATGCAAAAACCCACATGTGGATGTTTATAGCAGCCCTTTATGCAAAATTTTCAAAATTTGGAAGCAGTCAATATATCCTCCAACAGGTGAACAGATTAATAAACTCTGTCACACCCAGACAATGGAATATTATTCAGCACTAAAATAAAAATTAACTATCATGTCATGAAAAGATATGGGGGAATCAGCACGTTGCTAAGTGAAAGAACCCAATCTGAAAAGGCTCCAAACTGTATGATTTCAACTAAGTGACATTCTGGAAAAGGCAAAACTATGGGGAGAGTAAAGAGATTGGTAGTTTGCTCAGGGCTGGGGAGGGAGAAGAAAGGAGGGGTGAATAGGATTACAGGAGATTTTCAGGGCAGTGAAACTGTTCTGTATGATAGTATTAATGTAATTGTGGATACATTCATTATATATTTGTCTAAACCCATAGAATGTACAACACCAAGAGTGACATCTAATGTACTTTGGGTAACAATGACTTGTCAATTTTGGCTTAAGGATTGCAATAAATGCACCACCCTGAAAGATGTTTTATTGACACGCCATGTTGCCCAGGCAGGCAGGTCGAGTCTATGGGAGAAGGTAAGTGGCGGCCGTGGGAAGATTCTAGTCTGCTCAACTCATGGGCCAACTCCCCAACCCGTATGACATGTTTTACTGGCATTTCTTTTGAAATTTATTATAGTTACTGCATACCTCAAATTTTTATTTTTCCTTGTTGTAAGCCGTTGTTGGTTCTTATGGTGGCATATTGGTTTTATATACTTTAGAAGTTCCAGGGTTATTTAAGAATCACTGTCCTTGATTGTAGGTATTGGTAAAAGCACAATTATGTATTCTAATTAGTTACTTTTGATAGTTACTCCTACTAATGGGAGCTTTTCATTTATCTCAAGATTTCCAAAGTCAAAGTCCTGATTTTTAGTGTCTAACATCCCAGGGTTTACATGTTTTAAATATAGGATAACTTGGTGATTTTGGACTATTTTATGTGGCAATTTATTTCAGTTCTATAAGGAATGAATTTTTGATCATTGACAAGAACTAAAATCTAGTCAAACAGTTCTGCTAGTAATCAGTTCGACTTAAAAACAAACTGACAAAAAGAATAGGCAAATTCTGGTATAATCTCTCTGAGCACCATACCATGGTATGCGCTGTCTTCTTCTTTTAACTTAAAAGATGTAGCCCCAAGCAGCTGGGAATGCTATCTACTTTCGTTGCTTTGCAGAACACCTAGGTACAGTGTCCCGTGTGGTGTTGTCAGAGGTGTTTGAAGCAGAGGGATTCCATCTTGAGTAGCAGCTGTGTAAAATGAGGCCGAGACGCACTAGGCTGCATTCTTAGGAGGTCAGGCATTCTTAGTCACAGGATGAGATAGGAGGTCGGCACAAGATACAGGTCACAAAGACCTTGCTGATAAAACAAGTTGCAGCACAGAAGCCGGCCAAAACCCACCAAAACCAAGATGGCGACCACAGAAACCTCTGGTTGTCCTCATTGCTCATTATATGTTAATTATAATGCATTAGCACGCTATTAGTAAAAGACACTCCCAGCAGCACCATGACAGTTTGCAAATACCATGGCAACGTCAGGAAGTTACCCTATATGGTCTAAAAAAAAAAAAAAGGAGGAACTCTCAGTTCTGGGAATTGCCCACCCCTTTCCTGGAAAACTCATGAATAATCCACCTGTTGTTTAGCGTATAATCAAGAAGTAACGATCAGTATAAGCAGCTGAGCAGACCATCCCACCGCTCTGCCTATGGAATAGCCATCCTTTATTCCTTTATTCTCTTAATAAGCTTGCGTTCACTTTATGGATTCGCCTCAAATTCTTTCTTGTGTGAGATCCAAGAATCCTCTCTTGGGGTCTGAATTGGGATCCCTTTCCCGTCTTAGTGTGATATTTTGCTTAGATGCACCTTTACCAGTGGAGGTAAGTGAAGGGTCCCCTCTCCTGGGTGTCCTGCTTACAGCTTCACATGCAAGGGTGGGGTTTACATTTGTGAACACATGTTGAGTCATAGAATAAGCCCCTCCACTGAATTTTTCTCACTGCCACTGACCTCTAAGCCATGCAGGAAATCCCTTTGTAAGCAAATTCCCATCCTCAGCCCTTTGGCTGTTTAGTCTGTGCAGGGCTAGGCCTGGCTTACTTGCTCCTTTGATTGGCAAGCCCCATACTAGAAACAACAAATGGACAGAGTCGCTCTCCCAGAAGCTCCCCGCCCTCCGGCCTCCCGATCTGAAGACTCTTTCAGCTTTATTTGGACTGGAACTTGATGAGAGGTTCACTAGGCAGGAAACATGCCCCTCCTCCCAAAAATGCCGCTGACAGGGGGACAGAGTTTCTCACAGACTTGGCAGCGAGCTGCAGGGACCTGAGCTACTCCACGGCTTGGGAACTTTAACTCTTGTCAAAGAAGGAAATGGCCTAAAACCATTTGTTTTCACTGAAGATCCAGCTAATTGTTTGATTAAAAACTATGGTTCTAATGGGACATGGAATCAGTGAGTCAGATGAGCAGAAACTACATGATTCCAGCATATAAACTCCAGAATAAGCAAATCCATAAGGTTAGGGAGCATGTGAGTGGTTGCTGAAAGATTAGGGGAAGGTGAAATGGGAGTAAGTGTTCCAGGGCATGGGGTTGGTTTGGGGGGTGATAAAAGTGTTCTGAAATTAGATTGTGGTGATGTTTGCACAGCTTCGTGAATATACTAAAAACCTCTGAAATCGTACATTTTATAAAGGTGAATTTTATGATATGTGATTTATATCTCAATTGTATAAAAACCTGTGTGAAGGGAATGAAAAATCATTTTAAAAGTGCCCACAAGCCACAGACTGGGAGAAGATATCTGCAAAAGACATAGGTGCTAAAGAGCTGGTATCCAAAATACACAAATAACTCTTAAAACTCAACAAAAAGAAGCAAAACAACCCAAAGATATCTGAAAAAACACATCATATATACATACACTCACACCTATATATATACGTATATATATATATAGATAGATATAGATGGCATATATATACACATATATAGATATCTATATCTGTATATCTATATATAGATATACAGATGGCAAGTATGCATATGAAAAGATGGTCAACATCATATGTCATTAGGGAATTGCAAATTAAAACAACAATGAGATAGTATGAACTCTCATTGCTGGCAGGAATTTACAGTGAGTAAATAGTCTTACCCCATGTGTTAGATTAGTCTGCTTGAGCTGCCATAAAAATGTACCACAGGTTAAGTGGTTTAAACAACAGAAACTTAGGTTCTTACAAGTTCTGGAGGCTGGAAGTCCAAGATGGAGGTGTCAGCAGGGCTGGTTCCCGGTGAGGCCTCTGTCCTCAGCTTGCAGACGGTGCCTTCTTGCTGTGTCCTCATGTGGCCTTTCCTCTGTGTGTGCCTGGGTAGGTGGGGGTCTGGGGGTGGGGGATAGCTGGTGTTTCTTCTTATTTGTATAGACACCAAACCTGTGGGCTTAGGGCCTCACTCTAATGACCTCATTTAACCTTACTTCTTTAAAGGCCCTATCTCCAAATACAGTCACATTAGGGGTTACAACTTCAACAGATGAATTGGGCAGGGAGGGGGGACCCAATTCAGTTCATAACATATGATTCAGCAATCACACTCCTCGGGATTTCAAATGAGTTGAAAACCTACATCCACACAAAAACCTGCGCATAGAGCAGGTTTATTCATAATTGCCAACACTTGGAAGCACCCAACATACCCTTCAACAGGTGAATGCAGTGGTAAGGATGTAATTTTATGAACACGGTGGTTTAAATATTTCTGTTCTTAGACAAATGTCTAATTAAATGACATGATATATGACATTAGCTCTCTTCACTTAGCATTTTGCCAATTAAGAAAAAAGACAAGAAGATTTAAATTTCTAATGCCAAGTGTATACCAATTAAATATAATATGAGACAATGAGAAACTCACGTGATTTTTTTAAGGTGAAGCACCAACTTCTAGCTCTGGCTCCACTCCCTCAAGCTTCAGGTGTCTGCACCCTCTTGTCTGCACTGAGAGGTATTTCCAGGGAAAATGACAAAGTCTCATCTGACAGCTCTGTGCCTGGCTCAGGCCTGCAGCTCCTTTGGGAAAGTATCTGTGATTGTGTGTTAGCAGCAAGGGATATCTTGATAAATCTTTATTTCTCAAACTGTCTATTTTAACCTACCTCTACCTTTATTCTAGCCTAGTTTCCAAATTTTACTTTCTTTGTCTTGTATTTCTAGAGGGATAAGGCCACAAAATGAAAATACTGAAAATCTCATGAGCTCTGAGTACCTCCTAGAAGCTAAATAACCATCACCCTACATTTGGATGCGTTATTATTTTCTGCCTGGCTGAAGATGCTACTGTAATGAATAAAATACACACAACTTTAATCTGCTGTCATTTTCTTAATCATCAGTTAGTAAAAGGACACCATCATGTTGAGCCCACACATAATTTCTTGAGGTAAAAAGATTTAGAAAGTTCTAGAATGAGGTATTTCATATATAACAGCATTACACACATCAAGAACACTTTAGGTGATGTAAATCAATTATGTCCACTTCAGTAACAAGTTATAGAAAATCCTGGCCAGAAATGGATTCAATGAGAGAGAGAGAGAGGAGGAAAATAAGCATTTATAGCAAAAGGAGCTGAGATGGACAGTCCTGAATTTAAATGAGGTGTAATCCAGCACCTCAGAAGCTGTCATTTTGGCTGCTCTGTCTCCTCAATTGACTTCCCTCTTAGATCCACTCATGGCTGCCCAGCAGCCAGGAGTCTCAAAGTCTTGCCCCAAAGGTCTGGGGGAAATGAGAGGATTCTTCACAGAAGCTCCTGCACAAGTCCTCTCTCTCACCAGCCTAAATTTAGCCTCTGCAAATAAGTCAAGGGTATGTCCTATTGCAGCCCGGGGCTGGTTGGAGCTTATTAGGGCCCACCAATGACAAATGGCTGAGGTGGGAAAGGGAGTCCTGTTGGTCAGAGTAAGAGGGACGACGCAGGGAAACACCCCCAGATATCCGCCCCTTGTGGTCCTATCATGCTGGCTCATTCAGCATTCTGCAGATGACACTGTGGTTTCACATGTGATTTTACAAAGCAATCAATGGACAAATATTTATCAGCATTCTTGTTGCATCGTGTATCCATCTTATTTGGGGTTAAACAGTTGTGTCTGCTCAGAAGGTCCAAATAATCTGGTTGGATAGATAAGACATAAAATAATGAGTGAAAGAACGATTTTATTAAGAGTAACATTAAGTAATCATAAGATATTGTCATAAGTTGCCTGAAACAATTAGGAGGCTAACATTAATTCATTGTATTAGTTATCTATTGCCACGAAGCAGATTATTGCTGTCTTAAATTTAGCAGTTGTAAACAACAAACATTTGTTATCTCCCAGTTTCATGGGTCAGGAAGTTGGGAGCATCTCAGTGGGTGGTTCTGGCTCAAGACTCTCATGCAGTTGCTGTCAAGCCATTGGCTAAGGCTGCAGTGACATCTGAAGACCCAACTGGGCTTCTGAGTTCAGTCACATGCTTGCTGGCAGGACCTTGGATTCTTGCTGGCTGCTGGCTGGAGATTTCAGTTCCTCACCATGTGGGTCTCTCCCAGCAGATCAGCAAGCTTACCTCCAAACAAGTGGGGAGGGAAAGAGAGAAAGAGAATCCAATACAGAAGTCACAGTCTTTTCTAATTACATAATCTTATAAATGACATAGCATCTCTTCTGCTGTGTGTTATTGGTCACCACCTTTAGCACAACATGGAAGGAAATTACACCCAGCGAGAATATCAGGGGCCAAGGATCATTGGGAATCATCTCAGAGGCTGCCAACTATATCCCTATTTGGTATTCTTAGCACAAGGTGAAAACCTTTAACAACTATTGCTTTTGTTAGATGGGAGAATCCATTCACCCATCTAATAACTTGTGGCAACATACCATTGTTATCATGTGGCTGTTGTACCATATGAAAGCCTATACAAGGTGATCTGTGGCTTCTCCCAACCCAGGGTTGTAGGCTCTATTGCCCTTTTGTATCCAGTTTAAAATGACACCAGGACAGATTGCATGGGGGGCTTTCCTGGTATAGGTAGGAGAGGTCTACTGAGCTGGCACCTTGAGCACTGTTCATGTTTATTTGAAACTGAAAGAGAGATGAACCTGGCCCTAGGAGGGCAGCCAAGGCCAGAGGTCGAGAGACTCAAAGTATCCAGATGGAAGCTGAGGTGGAAATCTGCGGAGATGTCAGGAAACACACCTGTTAGCCACAGGGGCCAGGAGAGGATCCAGGACTGCAGTGCAGAGTGGTAAGTCTGGAGGTCTGGGGAATATCCCCATGAGGCCAGGCAGGGAAGGGCATTCTTTCTCAGTGCCAGACATGTGGTGCTGCCTCTGGGAATGTTAGTTGGATGTCTGTCTATTCTACTCTGTAAGGCTTCATCTTTTCCTAAATAAGGTGGATTAACTCTTGGATATTGACATAGGGTGTATTTACCCCATGCAGAGTTGCTTTCCATTTTCAAACATGTGGTTGTTGCTACTTGTTATCTGGTCACACCTTTGCTGAAGAAGTCTTTCAGGAGAAGAAAGTGAAAGTAAGGGATTAAAAGAATACCAGTCAGCGTTAGCCACTAAGAAGTCCTATTGCATAGGGTCAGGAGGGAGTGAATGAATGCAGAGAGCTTTCAACATTATGCCCGCCACTTAGAAATGCGAATGTGTGGTTAGCGCAGGCACTATTCCGCACAGGGCTCATGACAGTCTTGCTCTGGTTTTGAGAGATCACATGGTATAGAAAGCAGGTCCAAGCAAGAGCCTGGTTCCCTGGCTGAAGTGTCTGTTCTTGACTCACATAATCTTTGAGGATCGAGCTCCTGTGGGCGGCATATCAGGGCAGCTCTCCTCTGGGCTGCTTGGCAACTTGATCTTCAGCTACTGGCGTCCATTGCACCTGCTTTCCACAGAACCCACAATAGTTTGCTTCTCTCCCTCTCCCCATTGTGAGAATACTCCAAGTCTTTGGGCTGCCCACAGACTGATGCCTGGCACTGTGTATTCTCGAACGACAGACACCCTCAGCAGTCCTCAGACACCATGCAGCGGAGACAGCGGGACTGGGCACATTTTAGAATGCCTTACTGAGTGTTTACAAAAACCACCTACAAAAAAGACTTAAGTCATCATAAGCCAATAAGATGTATGGAAACCCTATGGCTATGTTTGCATGTTGATATAACATTCTAATTAAATATATCCATTATGTGATTGTGAGTTTACCAAATGTATTACATGAAAAATATTAATTTGTGGGTCACACCAGCCTCGAGTCCTTTGAAGTCCATTTTCATAGAAATATGGGGACTCTGCTGGAAGTGGGAGAGGAAACAGTCTTACGAAGTGACAAGCCCAACCCCCCGCTCACCAATAATGGATACAGGGTGACTGATATTTAAGAATGCTTTTAAATGTACATGTCTTTTCCATAGTTTCAATGTGGCCCACCTATAAAATTCATAAATAAGGAAAACATCTTTAAAAAGTTAAGTGTGGGTAGAATCCAGCTATTAGAAGCCAGCTCGCTCTGTGTGTCTCCGTTTTCTTACTAGTCAGACTCAGAACGGATCTCTGCTATATTCCTGTTCCCTGAGCTTTACTGATTATAAACAGATTCCCTCCTCTATCACCACGTTTTATGGACTGATGCTGCTATGCTTCCCTGGAAGACAAAAAGGAGAAGAAAAATCTCTTCTATGCACTTCACATCTGTGGAAGTATATTGAGTTAGGCTAAAATGTAAATAGAATTTCACTGAGAGAGAAAAGAAGTATTAATTTTATTCCAACATTTATGACTATATGACATATGGACCCCTCTTTTCTCCATTGTTGCTTCTCCTGTTCATAATAGCAAGGTACTGACTTAAGGTATTTGGCCAGCTTCCTGGAAGCTCTTTCTAAGTAGAAACGAGGAAGAGCCAGGTGCATGAATCAACAGCAGCTCTCCCATGTTGATCAAACAAGGCTGGCATTGCTGCAAAAATGAGAAAGCAGATCTGGGACAAACGCTGGGCTCTATTTCCTCGTATTGTATTTTGCTTTGGCAACTTGCAGGCTTACTTATTAGAGCAGCAGATGTTTTTTAAGACTTACAGGGAAAAGAGCATATCAGATTCCATGCCCATGCCTGTCCCAAATGCACATGGCAAGAAGGGTTACTTGGAACTGAACACCCAGAGGGCAGAGAACATATTCAGAGGTCCTTAACAGCACCAAGGGAATATCTTTTCAACAAAAAATGAATTTATTCTCAGAGCGGGTCAAACCTCCTTATTCCCAGGTTCATTTTGACCTTTAGCCACAAGGATGCAATTGTATCATTAAAAACAAACAAAAAAACAACAAAACAAACAAACAAAAACACTCCTGAGGTTTCCTACCCAGGAACCTCAGCTCTAAGAGGGGCCCTGTGATTCTCCATCTGTCTTCTATGTACCTGGGGGGCTGGGAGGACCCATCGTCTCTGCCCGGCTTGGATTCTTGCATCGCCCGAGCATTTGCCTTGAGCATAGTGGATACTCCACAGGTACCTGGGCTCTCCTGATTCCCTAAGGATACTCCAGGTTTAAAGAATTCTGGGATTCCCCAGTGTTGTGATTCTTACAGTTTCTTTCTAATTTGGTCTTGAGGTCTCTTTCTTGAGAGTGGCCCTAAGCCAAGACAGCCATTTTTAGGAGAACCCTGATGTGGGAATTGGACATGTGGGTCTGGTGAGACACAATGAGAAAGTGAAAACAGACAAAATTTATTACTCACAGGTACAGAGAGGTTAGGGGTGCCAACAGGAGGCCAACGGGAAGTTTGCAGGTGGCAGGGAGCTCAAGCAATGGGTGGTGGGTGAGAGAGAGAAGGAGAGAGAGAGGGGGGACCTGTGGGACTAAGCCGTGGGCGTGATCCCTTGGGCCTTCCTGTGGGGGTTATGGATTGCACAGGCAAGGGGAAGAGCTTATTTACATGATTTGGGCTGACCATTATGTTTTATCATGGTCAGGAGCTGTGGGCTGTGCAGAGTTTTGGGTCAGTGGGATGAGGAACAAACAGGCTTTATCTCAAACAATCACACGGAGAGGAAAAGTTTTAACTAGGCCAAAGGTGACCGGGTACAACTGGGTTTCAAACAACTTACATCAGGCCTAGAAAGTAATTGTGTTAGACAAATGCATTACACTCTGTGTCCTTTGATTTAAACTCTGCTTCAGTGGATGGTATTTTTCAGGAGAGGAGGTAGACCACATGGCAGGAAGACGGTGAAATTAAATAGATGCGAATAGTACAGTAGAAGGTTTCAGGGGATTTGGGACGTGAAAAACTGGTGAACTACTGCATTCAAGCTGCAGCTGATAAAGACGGTGCTGTGCTGGCTTCTGTTCTTTGTATTTAAGATTTTGTTTTTAATTAATAGCCTACCTATCAAAAAAAGTCCAGGACCAGACAGAGTCACAGCCAAATTCTACCAGAGGTACAAAGAGGAAATGGTACCATTCCTTCTGAAACTATTCCAAACGATAGAAAAAGAGGGAATCCTCCCTAACTCATTTTATGAGGCTGGCATCATCCTGATACCAAAACCTGGCAGAGACACCACACACACACACACACACACACCCACACACACACACACACACACCCAGAAAATTTCAGGCCAATATCCTTGATGAACATCATGCAAAAATCCTCAATAAAATAGAGGCAAACCAAATCCAGCAGCACATCAAAAAGCTTATCCACCACAATCAAGTCAGCTTCATCTCTAGGATGTAAGGCTGGTTCAACATATACAAATCAATAAACATAATCCATCACATAAACAGAATCAATGACAAAAACCACATGATTATCTCAATAGATGCAGGAAACGCCTTCGACAAAATTCAACAGCCCTTCAGGCTAAAAACTCTTAATAAACTAGGCATTGATGGAACATATCTCAAAATAATAAGAGCTATTTATGACAAACCCACAGCCAATATCCTACTGAATGGGCAAAAACTGGAAGCATTCCCTTTGAAAACTGTCAGAAGACAAGGATGCCCTCTCTCACCACTCCTGTTCAACATAGTATTGGAAGTTCTGGCCAGGGCAATCAGGCAAGAGAAAGAAATAAAGGGTATTCAAGTAGGAAAAGAGGAAGTCAAATTGTTTCTGTTGCAGATGACATGATTATATATTTAGAAAACCCCATCGTCTCAGCCCAAAATCTCCTTAAGCTGATAAACAACTTCAGCAAAGTCTCAGGATACAAAAGCAATGTGCAAAAATCACAAGCATTCTTATACACCAATAACAGAGAAACAGAGAGCCAAATCATGAGTGAACTCCCATTCACAATTGCTACAGAGGATAAAATACTAGGAATACAACTTACAAGGGATGTGAAGGGCCTCTTCAAGGAGAACTACAAACCACTGTTCAAGGAAATAAGAAGATTGCACAAACAGATGGAAAAATATTCCATGCTTATGGATAGAAAGAATCAATATCATCAAAATAGCCATACTGCCCAAAGTAATTTGTAGATTCAATACTATCCCGATCAAGCTACCATTGACTTTCTTCACAGAAATGGAAAACACTACTTTAAATTTCATATGGAACCAAAAAAGAGCTTGCATAGCCAAGACAATCCTAAGCAAAAGGAACAAAGCTGGAGGCATCCTGCTACCTGACTTTAAACTATACTACAAGGCTACAGTAACCAAAACATCATGGTACTATTACCAAAACACCAAAATAGATATATAGACCAATGGAACAGAACAGAGGCCTCAGGAATAATGCCACACATCTACAACCATCTGATCTTTGACAAACCTGACAAAAGCAAGCAATGGGGAAAGGATTCCCTATTTAATAAATGGTGCTGGGAAAACTGGCTAGCCATATGCAGAAAGCTGAAACTGGATCCCTTCCTTACACTTTATACAAAAATTAACTCAAGGGGGATTCAAGACTTAAACGTAAAGCCTAAAACCATAAAAACCTTAGAAGAAAACCTAGGCAATATCATTCAGGACATAGGCATGGGCAAAGACTTCATGACTAAAACACCAAAAACAATTGCAACAGAAGCCAAAATTGACAAATGGGATCTAATTAAACTAAAGAGCTTCTGCACAGCAAAAGAAGCTATCATCAGAGTGACAGGCAATCTACAGAATGGGAGAAAATGTTTGTAATCTATCCATATGACAAAGGGCTAATATCCAGAATCTACAAGGAACTTAAACTTATTTACAAGAAAAAGACAAACAACCCCATCAAAAAGTGGGCAAAAGATATAAACAGACTTCTCGAAAGAAGACATTTATGCAGCCAACAAACATATGAAAAAAGGCTCATCATGACTGGTCATTAGAGAAATGCAAATCAAAACCACAATGAGATACCATCTCACACCAGTTAGAATGGCAATCATTAAAAAGCCAGGGAACAACAGATACTGGAGAGGATGTGGAGAAATAGGAATGCTTTTACACTGTTGGTGGGAGTGTAAATTAGTTCAACCATTGTGGAAGACAGTGTGGCGATTCCTCAAGGATCTAGAACTAGAAATACTATTTGACCCAGCAATCCCAATACTGGGTATATACCCAAAGGATTATAAATCATTCTACTATAAAGACACATGCACACGTATGTTTATTGTGGCACTGTTCACAATAGTGAAGACTTGGAACCAACCCAAATGCCCATAAATGATAGACTGGATAATGAAAATGTGGCACATATACACCATGGAATACTATGCAGCCATAAAAAAGGATGAGTTCATGTCCTTTGCAGGGACATGGATGACACTGGAAACCATCATTCTTAGCAAACTAACACAAGAACAGAAAACCAAACACCGCATGTTTTCACTCATAAGTAGGAGTTGAACAACGAGAACACATGGACACAGGTAGGGGAACATCACACACTGGGGCCTGTCAGGAGGTGGGGGCATAGGGGAGGGATAGCATTAGGAGAAATACCTAATGTAGATGATGAGTTGATGGGTCCAGCAAACCACCATGGCACATGTATACCTATGTAACAAACCTGCACTTTCTGCACATGTACCCCAGAACTTAAAGTATAATAAAAAAAAGATTTCATTTTTATCTCCCATCACCAATGTACTTTTACAGTATGGTACTATTACTGACTATGCCCCATAAGGATGACACTCCCACATCTTTGATTGTTTCTGATTTTGGTGGTGTATTGGCCTGAGTTGTGTCCTCCCAGAATTCAGCCTTAACCCTCAATATCTTAGAGTATGACTATTTGGAGATAGGCCTTTAAAGAGGTAATTTATTTAAAATTAAGCTGTTGGGGTGGACCTAACTAACTGGTATCCTCATAAGCAGAGGAGATTTGGACATGCAGAGAGATACCAGAAATACACAGAAGAAGGACCATGTGAGAACACAGGGAGATGGCCCCATCTGCAAGCCAAGCCGAGGCCAGCAAAACTGACCCTGCAGATGCCTTGAACTAAGACTTCCAACCACCAGAACTGTGAGAAAATACATTTCTGTAGTTTGCTGCAGCCAGTCTGATATTTTGTTATGGCAAGCCTGGCAAATGAATACAGGTGGCTTTTCTCATTTTTGCAGTGATTGCCAAAATGGCTGCAAATTACTCTCCTCCTTGTAGCTACACTCTTTTGCATTGTGACTTTGTAGCTCAGGAAGGAAGGATTATTCACTATCATTTGACTTTGTGGACTTATTCTAGCCAATAAAATGTGCCAGAAATGTCCAGGCTGGGCTTTGAAATGGGGCTTCCACAGAGCCCACTCAGGCCCCCTGTGACGAGTGCAGGCTAACTCATTGCCAGTTTCAGCCAGCTGGTGGGCTTCAGGTATGTGAGTGAGCCTGGTCCAGAGCAGCAGCATGGCCTGGCCTAGTCCAGCCCAAGCTGCTAACCAAATTATTGCTGGAAATCACTAGCTCTTGTTGGTTTATTCTGTAGCAAAACTAACTGGGCTGATTTCCCATTCAGAGGAGCAGGACAAAGCCAGGTCATGGCTTGTCAGTTTACAGAACGTAGGTTTCCAGTCAGTGTGAGTATTCGCAACCCAAACCCTGCACCCCCAGGTCAGGAGGCCAAAGAAGTTGAACAGTGAACTAGCTAGGTTCTGTCTACTTAATTTAGAATAATTTTTCTCATAATTTGACCAACATGCATGAAAGAAGTCCTCAACTTCTGCCAAATTAAGTGTATCCTATGACTCTCCATCTGAAAACATTCTTTCTGGGGCCGGGGAAGTTCCTTCCATCCCTGTCTTTTGGTGGCTGTGTTGAAGATGTGATGAGAAGATATTGGTCATCCTCCTTTTCCTAGGGTAATTCCGCCGTTTGCCCTCTGAACACTATCTACCTTCGGAACGCTATCACTTGCTCCTGTTCAACGAGAAAGAGCGAGCTTTGTGTCTTGTAGCAAATGCATGACTTGATGAGCACATCTTTCCTCTCACTTTCTGGTTGAGAGCTTCTGCTTTCTTTTAACCCCATCTGAGAAGGAGGTTTCTTAACACAGGGCAGTTAGAGAAATGAAGCATGTCTTGTACCAGGAGAACATGTGAAGTGAGTTTACTTTTGAGAGATAGAAAATGGACCTAAGGCTGGCTTCAGTTCTTCTCCTTCCACAGAGCTCCCGGAATGTCCCGGAATGTCGAAGCCAGGGGGCTTTGCCCTTCTCAGTGCTCTGAGGAGGCATCTTCTAGTGTGTGTTCTCTGAAGGATCAGAAAGGTGAGCCACATGGAGATCACCTGCACCTGATGTGGTTCACGGGCCCCCTGCCAGGGGCAGTCACTGGTTTTGTCTGCTGTAGATCTATCATCTGTTAGGCATCTTATACATTTTTTTGAGACAGAGCAGTAAAGGAATGTGCCCCAGATCATTAAAGTCCTGTGTGTGGGCGGTCTGCGTGGGGGAGGCACTGCCGCAGAGGACACATTGGACGTGACCGGTTCATATGAAAATCCCCTTGGAAAATGCATGTGGCACCAGATTGCTGGAGTTTTCTCAGTCTAAACAGTTCCTGATGATCTCCCTCCCACTTGCTTGCTCTTTATATATATCTATATTTTTTTAAACTAAAACTAAACTGTTATCTACAAAGGAACTCATCAGCGTGTACGCACACACAGCATTCCATCCAATCCCTGCCCTCGCCCACCCGCTGTCCAAATAAAAACACTTCAAATGTTTTGGATCCAGTTTCTTATTTCCTGTGAGCAGTTGTCGGCATTACTTTACGTGGAGAGGTTTGGTTGTAAGATGAGCAAATGCCCATGAGCTCTATCCCTCGTAGTAAGTTAGGCCAGCAGGCTGTGAGATTTTGGAGACTGATGCCAATTTTCTTCTTAGAGCATAATCCTGTAATGCAGAACAGAAAGTTTTTGCTCCTTTGAATTAAAGCCTTACTACTTTGCCTGATTTGTGTTTGAGGTTTTATATTTTTTTCCTTTAGTAGAGACAATTTAATCTCAAAATGCCAAGTCCTCTTAAACTTTCCTACTCTGTTGTGGAGTGTGTTTCATCTTAAAAACATCCCAGAGAAACTTGGAAGAGGTCCTTGGGTAAGTGAATGCCCTCCTCGCCATCATGGAGACTGCTGAGCACAAGACTAAAAACGTACGTCTGTCAAACTGTTTTGCCGTCAAATAATGAAGACGTTTGCATGCCATTTTAGATTTTGCAACTCAGTACTGCTTATCTCGCAGAGGCCTGTGGCGTCCAGTGTTGATCCACCAGTTACACTTCGCAGGTGTGAGTGTTTCGCTGCAACGTTCCTGCCTGCAAAACGTCCTGCTCCGTTGTTCTCCTTAAATCAGTCCCACTTCCAGAGGGTTTGATTCCACTCTGTTCCCTGGTGTCAACTAGGAATTTGTTCTCAGTTATTTTTGGGGTGCTTTCCCGACTCAAGGAAATGTCCTAGCTTCCCAGGGGTCTCACGCGGATTCAACCTTTGGGGAATTTTCTCCTTGAAAGCCTGCGGTGTCATTGCTTCCATGCCTTGTGTGGGTTCAGGAGTCCTTGCTCTGGGACTCTGGGGCAGGGATTCTGCCTCCCTAGGCACGTTTCTGCATGTTCCTCTGCAGCCTTGCCCGCTCCCAGGCTCAAGGTGGCGGGCCCTGCCGCTTTTCCTGCCCTTCCCCACTTCGGGAGTCTGCCTATTTTTCCTCATTATCTCTGCCTTTTTCCAACCCCCTAATGCAATCTCCTCCAGAAGGTAGAACTCTGGGAGGAAGAGAGCTAGGAAGGGAAGAGTCTATGGGTACAAAGAGTTCGTGCACGTGGAACACTTGATACCACATCACTAAGCAAATTAACCTTCCGTGTCCGGATGAGGAAAGTCAAGTGCAGAGAAGGTAAGTGACTTATAGAAAACCAGACGGCAGATAAACCACAGGTTTTGGTATAAAGGAAGCCTTCTGAATGCAGGTCACATGTCCTTTATAAGCAGGAAAACTGAACTAAGGTGCTTTCAATTATTGAATCCCACGTGTTTTCCAGGATGGAAAGTTAAAGTCTACTCTATGGAACAGAAACAGGAATTATCTTCTTTCCAAGGGTGGCTTGACCCATCAGTGACACACTTCTGCAATCTAGTTCCTAGGCCATAGAAGTCCAGTCGCTGATGCCAAGAACCAGTGAGAGACCTCCCATTCTCAGCACTTATTACCCCTATGCACCACAGTGGTCGGCTAAACTTCTAGGGTGTCTGTGGACAACATTTGGCAGGTTTCTTTCTTTTTTTTTTTTTTTTTTTTTGAGACAGAATCTCACTCTGTCGCCCAGGCTGGAGTGCAGTGGCGCCATCTCAGCTCACTGCAAGCTCCGCCTCCCGGGTTCATGCCATTCTCCTGCCTCAGCCTCCCGAGTAGCTGGGACCACAGGTGCCCGCCACCACACCTGGCTAATTTTTTGTATTTTTAGTGGAGATGGGATTTTACCGTGTTAGCCAGGATGGTCTCGATCTCCTGACCTTGTGATCCGCCCACCTCAGCCTCCCAAAGTGCTGGGATTACAGGCGTGAGCCACCGCGCCCAGCCACATTTGTCAGGTTTCAATCCCAGCCTTGCTTCTCAGGTAACAGGTGTCTATTTCCCCTATCTCTTTGTAAAACAGAAAGTGTTGTAGTAAACTTTAGTGCTCAGACAGAAAACTGAAACTGTAGATGGACTGCCACTTAGAATCAGAAGCTCTTAAAGTCTTCTAGATGAAGAAAAACATGGAGTTGAAAACTGGATTTGCTGCTTTTCTGGAAAAATAAAGTCAGTTATAATTTTTCCTATATTATATTTTTAAAAAAGATTGCATATTTCGACAAGTGAAAATGCTAATAGGAGCCTTACAGAAAAGCTGATAATATTGCAACAAAATGTATGAATCCTGCTAAGGGCATTCTAGCCTTCTGAGGTTGGACATCTTATAAATGTGGCTAGATATTCAGGATTATTGCACCATTGCTGCATTTTTTTCTTAGATTGCTCTCTTCAGAGCAAATAAATTAAAATATACTAATTGTGTTAGAAAAGCCTAAACCTTAAAATTCAATATAATTGTGGTCAAATAATGCAGATTATGAAATGTGCATGTGAGAGTCCTAGCTCAAGGAGAATTCATGCCTCAGTCACTGCCACTCGTACACCCATCCATCCATCCTCCTATCCTCTCATTTATCCATCCATCCACCTATCCATCCATTCATCCTCCTATCCTCTCACTTATCCATCCATCCACATATCCATCCATCCATCCATCCATCCATCCATCCATCCATCCTATCCTCTCATTTATCCATCCGTCCACCTATCCATCCATCCATCCTCCTATCCTCTCATTTATCCATCCGTCCACCTATCCATCCATCCATCCACCCATTCATCCTCCTATCCTCTCACTTATCCATCTGTCCACGTATCCATCCATCCATCCATCCATCCATCCATCCATCCATCCATCCTCCTATCCTCTCATTTATCCATCTGTCCACCTATCCATCCATCCATCCACCATCCATCCATCCATCCATCCTCCTATCCTCTCATTTATCCATCCATCCACCTATTCATCCATCCATCCATCCATCCATCCATCCATCCATCCATCCTCCTATCCTCTCACTTATCCATCCATCCACCTATCCATCCATCTATCCATCCATCCATCCATCCTCCTATCTCACTTATCCATCCATCCATCCATCCATCCATCCATCCATCCATCCATCCTCCTATCCTCTCATTTATCCATCCATCCACCTATTCATCCACCCATCCATCCATCCTCCTATCCTCTCACTTATCCATCCATCCATCCATCTATGGGTCTATCCAACAAATAGTTACTCAGCACCTACTACATACCCAACACTATTTTAGGAGCTGAGGTCATAGAACTGAGTAAAAGAGATAAAAGTCCCTGCTCTATTGGAGCTCACACCCTGGGCCAACTTCTGTCTTTGAGCCTCTTCCAGATGAGGCTGATGCCAATGGGAAACTTTCCTCCAAGGGAAGGTGTGCACTTAGTCCCTGCACTTTCTCCAAGTGGTTAGTATTTGGTAAGTTCATAAGTTAGGAAACCTTTATGGTGGTCCCGCACTCCTGGGCATACATCAGGAGAGTACAGTTTTCGTAACATGTGCGACTAATCTTTCGCATTTCTTTTTCTTGAAATCAAGAATGTGAAGGCAATTAAAGAACAAAAACCATAGCATCCCCCAAATTACGAAAAGAACTGATTTGCAAAGAATAACATTCTCACTCAGGCCTCATGTTGTAAGTGTGGACACTATGAATCAAAGACAACAAGCAGCCCTCTGCTTAGCTCAGCTCCCAGGAACCGTTCTCTTCCCAGAGCGCATGTTCTGGAGGGGCCTGACTTTCCATCTTCTCTGGGTAAGTTACCTCTTGGCGTCTGTTCCATAGCCTTTGCTATCAGGCTTTGGCTTCTCTGTGTATGCACTTTTTGCCATTTCTCTGTCTCCTATTCCCGATAATGTCGTTTAAGTCAGTTTAGGTGCCAGCCACCTGTGGTTAGTTTCATTTTATTCCTAGATGGATCTTGTCTCTATGATTTTCTCATCAAATTTACTTGTTCAATCTCATTTATCTTTGTTTTCCCCCTATCCCGCCTTTTGGCAATAAAGCTCACTGCCTGGCATATAATAGATGATCAATGAATTATTGGTGAATGAGGCAATGGATAGTGATAGATCTTTTATATGTAGAATACTTAAAAGTCTTTCTCTTTTTCCCAGAGATCCTCTGATAACCAGAGGAAGGCGTACACTCAACTTGCTCACCTTCTCCCCTGCTAAGATGGCCTTTGGAGGCTCTTCCAGTTAATTTGCCTAATGCTGCACTGCATCATGTTTCTAGTTAACTGCAAAGCAAATAGTCCATGGCCTAGAGGAGGCCTGCACACTGGAACAATTGTTGGAATACGCCAGCCATTTAATATATCAAGAGTGAAGGAGAAATATTCCTGTGTGGCTTCGGTGGTAAAGTGTGAAAAGGACTGCAAAGCCCATGTGTCACTGAGGAGAGGGTCAGAAGAATGTTGCTGGCAGGGCAGAGGCCATTTCTAGATGCTGGTGTGATGGAGAAAATGTAATCAACCATAAGGCCCTTGGGGAAAGCATTGTATTTGTTTGGAAGAAATATTTTCATATAAGACCCCCGTGAACATGCTCAAAGACAAAAGATAGTCTCTCAATATCGCCTAGTGTGGTGGCACATGCTTGTAGTCCCATCTACTCGGGAGGCTGAGGCAGGAGAATGACTGGAACCCAGGAGGCAGAGGTTGTAGTGAGCCAAGATCGTGCCACTGCACTCCAGCCTGGGCAACAGAGAGAGACTCCGTGTCAAAAAAAAAAAAAAAAAAAAAAAAAAAAGAAAGGAATGTGGTTACTTTGGTGTTTTGGTTCTAACTTACTGGGTTTGGGTGAGAACATTGCAGATAGGAAAGTGAACATTTGTGCCTTCGTCTGTTCAGCATTGACAGCCCATTTTCTGTATGCCAGGTGCTGCATATCCTGCCTTGGGGATTCAGGGTTGCATGAGGTGGTAAGGCTGTAAGCCTAGCATCCTAGTTCAGTGAGACAGGGACCACCCAAAGGCTACCACCGGGGTTGCTGGCCTCCTGAAGGCCTTCACATGCAGCGGGGCTCTCTGCAGAACAGGCCCGAAGGGTGGAGTCACCTTAGACAAACTGAGGCCCCAAGGCGTGTATGGGGGTCCCTGCCTGGACACCACTGATGTGCCAGGGGGCTGGAAAGCCCAACTGTGTGAGCCCACGAGCGGCCCCTCAGGGTGACATTTTTGGCACTCTGGGGGCATCAGGGAAAGGGGCTGGGGTGGCTGACCCAGGAGGGGCAGCTAACTTCCCAGAAGTACCTCTCCCTGCCCTCCTCTGGGCTGAGACCAAGTGACTGTTTCCAGACAATGTTTTCATTTTAATTTACAGTTTCCAAGGGCTAATCTCAGGTGGGACTTCTCATATTGACTGTAAGTAGAGTACGCCCATTTTGTAACTCCTTTATCTTACTTACACAAGGACAACAGATAGCAGCTCCTTCACAAATTCATACCTTTTCTGAGAGGAAAATGGTGATAGGGCTGCATGGAGCTGTTTTATCAGCTCCTGTTTCAATACTGGCATTAGGAATGATAAACAGTGATATAAACAGTTATTTAACAGAAAGGTTAAGTTGGTCAGAATAAACCCCGAGTGCTGACACAGGTCAACCAAACCCTCCATTGCCTAAGTTTACCATTAAGAAGAAAATAACCCAAGAAAGTTAATCAAGTGAAACCAAAAAGTAAAGAAAGGTGTGGGCTACTTTTAAAAGTATTCTTCCATTTAATCTACTTTTTGCAGTCAAAAGTGGAACTGGCCCTCCCTGGCTTGCCCAGGCTGAGACTCCTGACTTCAGCACTGAACTCGGTGGCCACAGAACGGGCGAGTAAGGAAGCTTGGGCCGGCGGCGCGGTTTTCAGTTCGAGTTTGCTGGTACCTGGCTGGCTACTTCCTGAAATTACTATGTTCCCCACCCCCAAAATCATCTGTTTCAAAAATAACAAATAGGGCATATTTTCCCCTCCAAATAGAAATAAAAGACAGGTTGACTTTTGTGTGTGTGATATTTTTCTCCTTTGGTGCCCAAAATAAAGCCAGATGAAGTAAGTGTGTGGGGAAGGGAGAGAGCGAAAAGGCAGCCAGTATGAAAAGGAAAACTTCTGAACTCAGATTTTAGAATCTTTTGATATTACTTATCTCAAGAGACTATAGGTAAAGAGGCCATTTAGTAATTCAAATGAGCTGATGAACTGTGACTAGATGCTGGAATTCCAGAAAAACAGGGAAGAACTCTTGCAGCTGGCTCCACCCACAAGGAGCTGGTTTAGAAGCATAATCTTTATAGTAGAGTGTTTCCTTAGAGACCTCCACGTTCGCTTATCACTCCCATTTCACAGATCTGAAAACAGACCCCTCTGCCTGGTGCCACTCCTCTACTCCCCAAAGAAGGCTTTTTTTTTTTGTAATTAAATATAATCTTAAAGTGTGTGACTTACTGTCAGAAAATTGATAATTTGCAGATCTGCTTGTGTTAGACAAATTTATATTCGCAGAGATAAAATGCTTAGTAAAAGTTTCATATCACATCTACTATTTTTTTTTTTTTGACATGGAGTTTCGCTCTTGTTGCCCAGGCTGGAGTGCAATGGCACGACCTCGGCTCACTGCAACCTCCACCTCCCGGGTTCAAGCAATTCTCCTGCCTCAGCCTCCCAAGTAGTTGGGATTACAGGCATGCACTACCATGCCCGGCTAATTTAGTATTTTTAGTAGAGATAGGGTTTCTCCATGTTGGTCAGGCTGGTCTCGAATTCCCGACCTCAGGTGATCTGCCCTCCTTGGCCTCCCAAACTGCTGGGATTACAGGCGTGAGCCACCACACCCGGCCACATCTACTATTAACAGCAAATGCTGACTGACGTTGACTGTCTCTTTGGCCAATGCAAAGACCAGGCTGTTAAAGTGTAGCTGCAGCCATCGGCCTCTGACAGGTGGCCAGGACTCGCGAGTGACCTCAGTAATTGTTGTCAGCTTTCAATGAACTCATAAATCCAGATGTGTGGTGGATGTGCACTGCCCTAATTACATGTTTTCTGAACTTTCACCTAAGTGTAGATTTTTAAGATTCATTTTTATGAGCAATTAAATAAAAGTGACTTCATAATAAAGAGAAATGGGATTAAAAAAATGTGAATCTATTCTAAAAGATGGATCATTTGGCTCTTTGGTTTGATATTTGCTTCAATATCCAATATCAGCCAACCTTGACCTGGACACTGTAGTCACAGACTCTTAACAGTCAGCTGTGATTTCAGAGGCCATTTGGATGAAAGTCTGTTTAATGGGAAACGTCTTTCATGACAGTCCTGCCTTGCCAGGCAAACTCCACCTGGACACGCTTAGGGATGAGGGGCTGACTCCTGTGGAAACTACCTGATCTTTCATAGTTGAATAAACCCCACCTCCCTGTAACTTCCTCCTCATTCTTTGGTTCTCTGACAGCCTCGGGATATTTGAAGGCAACCCGGGTTGGCCCCAGCCTTTCCAGCACCTCCTTTCTCCAGCTTGGACTAGACGCTCTTGGCATGTCAGCTGTTTGTGACATGACATGGGTTTGAGACTCCTTCTTTCCCAGTGTGCCCCACAGGGGAAGTCTCTAGAGCCAGGTCTACCTGGGGACAGCAGAGCAGAGCCCTCCCTCTACCTCCCGGACCTAAATTCTGCAGTAGGGGCGTCTGCCCTGACACCCTCCGAAAGGGTCATGGTAGAAGATATGAAGCAGAAGTCTGCGAGGATTTTATCTTCCAACTTTGAGGACCGGGTATCTGCCCACCCACCCCCATTTCGCCTCATCTTTGGTGGAAGCTGGGCTGCACCTGGAGCTGGTGGGTCTGTGGCCGAAGATCCCCTTTGTACAACAACAGGCTCCCCTCCCTTCTCTTGCTTGCCTGATGTGGACGCACTCACCACGCTTCTTAACTTTTGTAAGATTCTATAGTGGAATCTTCAGGACTAGGGCCACCGTCCTTCACTGGGCACCTGCCCACTCTGCCTTTATTTCCAGGGAATGTCCTCCTCAGGTAAAACATAGCAGAACATAGATAACACACTAGCTGATTTCTTGGTTTTTGAATCTGAAAAGCCTGGACCCTGGCACAGAACTCACAATGGGCCCCAGAAAGGATTTCTTGAGCTGGGAAGCTGGACAGCTGGAGGGGAAGTGGGCCCCGAGAGTGGTGGCCCTCCCCAGGGACCCGTATTCTGCCCCTCACGCCCTGGGCTGGTGGTGGAGGTGGGGCCGGGGGCTGACCTCAGAGTGCCCAGCGTGGAGCAGGGAGAGAGGAGAGGTCTGCGGGTGTGTCTGGAGGACGAGGTTGGGAGCCTTGCGGAGGTTTCTGTCCTGGAGTCATGAAATGTTTCCTGGACACCCAAGGGCCGCACGGGCGTGGCTGGGGAGAGGCGTGAGGGGTTCATAATCACAGCACAGTGAGCGGCAGCCAGGACCTGCCTGCATCCCAACCAGAGGGCCAGCAGGGCATCTCCACAGCATCCCGCATGGGTGGACCGTGAGGCCCCACCCACCTCCAGGCGATCCTCCTATCTCCTGTGGAATCACAGGGACCCCAAGTTGGTGCAGAGCGTCCCTGCCAGTCCAGAATGGGGCTTCTCATCGAGGTCAGCTCACCTACAGAACAAGGAAGGTATGTTTCCTACACACTTACAATGGGGAACCGAGCTCAGCGTCCACTATGCGTTTAGCAACAATGACATCTCTCCTTCTGAGTTAAAATACCTGTTATGGGTAAGAGCAAGACGGAAAATACAGCTGTGCAGGGAGACCAGCTCCTCCTTGGACATGGAGGAAGCCCATTTCCCAGATGGCTGTGCCTCGTATTTCAGGACAAATGCTAAGGTGACAAGGGGTAAGGAAAAAATACATACGCTTTTTATTCACTCATTCGTTCCACATTTATGGAGCATCTGCTAAGCCAGGACATACAATGATGAATAAAATAGACAAGGTTGCCCACCAGCATGTGCATGCAGATTTCATCTTTTCTGTGTACAACCACAACCCCAGGAGGCAAGCCCGCTGGGACACACATCCCGGGATGCTGAGTGGAGGAACTCTAAATATTCCTCCTCGTATCAACCACTGACCTTGTCCCTGGGGTGTGCCCTTGGCCATCACTCTTGAGGAATGGGGTGGATCCTGAGTTCTACTTGCTAGTCCAAATGTTTTTCTCGTATGGGTCCTGCCACAGATTTCCTGAAGGTGTGTCACATTTCCAGTTGAACTTACCCAAGCATTCACAATCATGGGTGGGACTAAAGTATACACTGTCACTCTTTTCTTTAAAGACTATGAGAACAGGCCCAGTGACCTGTTAAGAGGTGACATGACATGAGGTGTGGCAGGGCTCAGCTTTTCCTTTCTTTAATAACAGCTTTATTGAGATATAACTTGCATACCGTGCCTTTACCAACTTAAAGGGTGCAATTCAATGCTGTTTAGTGGATTCAGAGTCGTGTAACCATCGTCACGATAGATGTGAGAACATATTTATCACCCTTTGAAAAGCCCCGTACCCCTCAGCAGCCACTCCGCCTTTCTCCCTCCCACCCCCAGTCACCGACACCCGTAAATCTATTTTGTGTCTCCCTAGATTTGCCTCTTCTGGATATTTCTTGTAAACAGACTCAGACAAAATGGATCTTCTGTGTCTGGCTTTGTTCACTTAGCCTAATATTTTCAAGGTTCGTTGCAGAACGTATCAGTGAAACATGTACCGATACTTCACTTCTTATCATGGCCAAATAACATTCCATTGCATGAATACAGCGCCCTATTTATTCACTCGTCAGCTGATGAACATTTAGATTGTTCTGACTTTTTGCCTGTTATGGATAATGCTGCCATTCATATACAGGTTGAGCATCCCTAATCCGAAAATCTGAAATCCAAAGTGCTCCAGAATCTGAAACTTTTCCATCATGAACATGACACCAGAAGTGGAAAATTCTACACTTGACCCCATGTGACGGGTCCCAGTAAAAATGCAGGTGCACAACACAGTTTATTCAGCGTCCCTAAGTGAAAACACATCCCCCTTCAGCTGGGAAATATCTTTCCATAACAGGCTCTGATTCCCCCCAGGACAGCACACCTACAAAGGGTAATAAAATGGCAAGTGGGCAGGCTGGACGCCCCAATGGCAGGTTCCCCACAGGGCCCCACAAGGGGCCAAGACCCATAACATGGATGGCTGAGATAATGACACCTTCTCTTTCTGATGGTTCAGGGTACACACGTTTTGTTTCATGCACAAAATTATTAGAAACATTGTATAAGATTACCATCAGGCTGTGTGTATAAGGTGTATATGAAACATAAGTGAATTCCACGTTTAGACTTGGGTCCCATCCCCGAGATATCTCATTATGTATATGCAAATATTCCAAAATCCCCCCTCCCCCCAAAAAATCTGGAACCTGAAGCACTTCTGGTCCCAAGCATTTTGGATAACGAATGCTCAAACTGTACAAGTTTTCATGTGGATATATGTTTTCATTTCTTTTAGGTATATATCTATGAATGGAGTTGCTGGGTCATATGGCAACTCTATCTTTAACCTTTTGAGGAACTCCCAGACCATTTTTCAAAGATGTACAATTTTACATTCGCACCAGTAATGTACAAGGTTCCTATTTCTCCGCATCCTCGTCAGCACTTGCTATTGTCTCTTTCTGTTTGGAGCCATGCTAGTCAGTGGGAAGTGGCACCTCAGTGTGGTTTTGTTTTGCATTTCCCTGGTGGCTAATGAGGCTCAGCATCTTTTCATGTTTTCACATGCTTATCGTCCTTTTGCGTGTCTTCAGACAAATGTCTATGTAAGTCTTTTGCTCGTTTTGAAATTGGGTTATCAGCATTTTTATTATTGAGTGCATATATTCTAGACACAAGCCTCTTATCAGACACATGACTCGAGAATATTTTCTTTCACTCTGTGGGTTGTCTTTTTTTTTTTTTTAAACGGAGTCTCACTCTGTCACCCAAACTAGAGTGCAGTGGTGTGATTTCACCTCACTGCAACCTCTGTCTCCTGGGTTCAAGCAATTCTCATGCCTCAGCCTCCCAAGTAGCTGAGATTACAGGTGTGCACCACCATGCCCAGCTAATTTTTGTATTTTTAGTAGAGATGGGGTTTCATCATGTTGGCCAGGCTGGTCTTGAACTCCTGACCTCAGGTGATCCACTCACGTTGGCCTCCCAGTGTGTTGGGATTATAGGTGTGAGCCACTGCGCCTGGGTGTTTTCACTTTCTTGATGGTGTCTTAAATAAAAAGTTTTAACCTTTGATTAAATCCAATTAATGTATGTCTCCTTTTGTTACTTCAGGACACAGCTTCTTAATCATAAACAAATTAAAAACCTTTTTGAATGCCAATTACCTAAAGAGAGGTGGTGATAAGATTTTTAAAGTAAGATGTTAAGTATGAAACTATTTTTTAAGTTTTTAGCTTAGAGATAAGAAGCAATTGTTCACTTTGGGAGGCTGAGGCGAGTGGATCACGAGGTCAGGAGATCGAGACCATCCTGGCTAACACGGTGAAACCCCGTCTCCACTAAAAATACAAAAAATTAGCCGGGCGAGGTGGCGGGCGCCTGTAGTCCCAGCTACGTGGGAGGCTGAGGCAAGAGAATGGCGTGAACCCGGGAGGTGGAGCTTGTAGTGAGCCGAGATCGCGCCACTGCACTCCAGCCTGGGTGAAAGAGCGAGACTCCGTCTCAAAAAAAAAAAAAAAAAAAAAAAAAAAAAAAAAAAAAAAAAAAAAAAAAAAAAAGAAGCAATTGTTATTTGAAAGCAGAATGTTTATTATACTATGGACACGAAAATACTTTCTTCTACTAAATATGAGACCTACCTCCATTGAAGGAGCGTGTGATGAAAATCCTTTATAGAAATGTATAGGCATATTTCTGTCAAATTATCCTGCCGTAAAATAGTGGCTTTGGCATCCATTCTTGAGTAAAATTACAATTTCTCTTCATTAGTTTTATTTTGTACCTCATCTTGGGCACATCTGCACTGTTGAGAGTAGGGTCAGGGTTCCCTGAATGGTGACGTCAGATTTCTTGGGCGATTTGGAGACTGTTTGTGAGGAGCACTCAGGAAGTCAGCTTTTCTTTTCTGAATTGGCCAATGAAAGTAAGGCCTAGCAAAGTCTGAAAACCTTTGGAGGGAAATAAATGCATGGAAGTTCATCAGCCCTGGACTGCCAAATGCTTCCCTGGCAGAGCTGGAGAAACAGCCCCGCCCTGGGGCAGGTGGTTCAGACACTGCCAGGACTCTGTCTGCGGTAACAAGAGTCCTTCTATAAAAGCGAACGTTCCCAGGCTTGGTAAGTGTGGCCACAAATCAAGTTGTAGAGAAAACGAGGCCAGCCCAAAGTTTCTAGATTCACTATATCAGAGACCATTCTTTGAATGAACTTGATGATTGAAATTAAAGAGTGAAAAAAGTAAATGGACAAGTTCAATTTATGGGCGAAGTTTCTGTCCTACCTATCTGATGTGGGCTGAACTGTGTCCTGCTCCAACTCCCCCACTTCCTCAGAATGTGGCTGTGTTTAGAGACAGGGCCTTTAGAGAGGTAGTGAAATTAAAATTAGGTGACCACGGTGGACTCCAATCCAATCTGACTGGTGACTGTGTAAGAAGAGATTAAGACACAGACACGCACAGAGGGACCACCATGTGAGGACACAAGGAGAAGATGTCATCTACAAGCCGAGGAGAGAGGCCCCAGGAGGATCCAGCCTTACCCAACCTGATCTCAGGCTTCCAGCCTCCAGAATGTGAGAGAATAAATTTCTGTTGTTTAAGCTGCCCAGTCTGTGGTACTTTGTCGTGGCAGCTCTAGCAAACTAATACTCTATTTTTACCAACTTCTGTGGAGAGAATTTTTTCCCTTTGGAAATGGAACATGGAACATTAAATGAAATGTTGATTGGCTTATATGGATTTCATCATTATTGACTGCTTCAAGCAAAGGTATTTATCTTTCCAGCTGATGTTCATAAAGCATTTATATAGTGCTTTTATTTTATCTTCACCGTTGATCATTAAAACAAGCAAGGCAGGTGGCTATTATCATTAACTACAGTTCACATGGGAGGAAGCTGAGCAACTTCTCTAAGAAATTCGGCCAGGAAGTAGCAGAGAAAGGGGCTTGAACCCAGGTCTTTGGCCTTGAGCCCCTTTTTCCCTCTGGTCAAAACTGCATTCCTGGAACTTACGGCTGGTTATGTTTCTGGGAAAGGCACTACAAGTTGAAATGATGTAAGTCTAATCTAATTTATTAACAGAAAAGTTTTATAATGGAGGTTATAGTATGGACTAAGTGCTTGATTCCCAAATTGTTATACAAAGAACAAAAATCCCATATGCGATCAAGCCCAGGCTATGTACCTATACAGTACACAGTGAGAACTGGCAATATAATACCTGCTCTTATAAAATTTAATTTCATTTTTAATATAGTTCCCAGGAGAGGGTTTGTGCAGAGTAGGACAAAGGGCTAGAGGTTTTGTGGAAACAGCTGGAGATTTCCTGATTTCCAGAGGTTTTGCCTGAGGCTGAGGCTGAAGTGACCCGTGGGACAGATGCTGTGGGGGGATGGGGGAGGTCCCCCGAGGCCTGGCGCTGGGCCATTGCGTCTTTTTACCACTAGGGCCCATCAGGAGGCCGTTGGAACATTGTGGGTACCCCAGGAGCATGGGAGCCTCTCTGGTTGAACCTTCATTTGTGGAGGGACGCATTACCCATCCTTTGCTTTGCTGCCTGAGGACCAGCGTGAGACGCAAGCTGCTTTGGTATAATAGAAAGCTGCTTTGCTCTTCTAGAAAACCAGGGCCCTACCACTTAGCTGCACACAAGTGTGGAACTCAGTGCCCAGGAACCGGCTTGTGTGTGCACTGAGGTGCCTCTGAGTGAAGATGCAACATCTAGCTCCAACCCAAAGCGTCTCTAAAACACCCGCCTATCTCTAAAACACCAAAGCGTCTCTAAAACACCTGCCCTTGCTTTGTGGAGAGGGTAGGAAAACAGGCGAAATCAGCGAGCGGCTTTCCCGTGGCTCTAATGGCCAAAGCTCCACGGACAGCTGCCCTGTTTCCTGGTTCTCTAACCACAGCCAGCAGCAGCCTGTTTTCCCTCTTTCACATCATCCTGGTCACACTGGACGTGAAATTTAGGGCATCTGTGTGGGGAGTCCTTGGCCATCTGTGTCTAGTACTAGTGAAACAGGAAGACGTGCTTTTTCTTTTTCTTTTTTAGAAAGTCCCTGTCCTGAGCCTGCAGCTGGAAGGAAGAGTGGCTGGGCGCTGTTATTTTTAGAAGATGGAGGGCTTGGGTCGGAGTCTGCTTCCCTTTATGGGGGTGATTTTTCCATGGAGATCCGGTGTTTCCTCTGGGCTCACTCATGAGGAAGATAACCCACTGCACTCTAGAAAAGGTGATCTGGTGGACAGTGGCTTGCCACGATGCCTTTTCTGGGTCCTGATGAGTCATCTTACAACAGCCCTGCTAGAAGAGAGATGCAAGGCTTTGAGACGAGTTCACCTGGCCACCGTCTTCACAATCCCTATACTCTATTTTAAATATAAACAGAACCAAAACACAAGCCAACAAACAAAAAACTCCAAAAAGAACTTTGTCATATTTCTAAGTTTCCCCTTCATCTCCTCCTTTATAGAGTGCACTCGTCTGCCTATTTTCCTATCTCATGTATCCATCCATCTCCTATCGTCTCTCTATCATCTACCTATCCATGCAGCAGCCCTCTAAACTTGCCATCTAAACTCGATAGGAAATCAGGGAAGCACAAATGTCTCTCACCCCCACATTTTCAGTGGGAAAACTACTATCTTGTTAGCTGTGAAAATATCACTCCATTGACCTTTTGACAGATCTCTGGGCCTGAACCTAATGACCCAGTTATATCCTATTTTCTATAGCCCTGATGGGACAAGGAGGTGGGTTATGTAAAGAGAGAAAAAGAGGATAGATCCGTGAGATTGCTCAGTTCCACTTCAGCTTCTCTGTGGAGATGAGACCAAACCATTCCTGACAGAATGGAATCGATTGTTTTCTTCTCCAGATTTCCCAGAAAAGTGATCTTCTCCCACAGTGGTCGAGCTGTTTGTTTTCTGGGACTGAGATTTAGCAGGGTTTTGTTTGTTTGCTGGGTGAGGGCAACGTGAGGGGATGAGGCACCATACTGAACTGAGCTTCTGATGTAATGTTAGCAAGCTGGATTGCATTCCCATTTTACACTCTTCCACTGGTTTAGATAAGATGCTTTAGGAAATGAACACTTAGCTAGCATGAGAGTTTAATAAAAGGCTGGTGCTTCATCTCTTGGCTTAATTATTTGATTGCCAAGGAGGCTGTCTTTCCCTACACCTTATTCTCAGCTGATAGCCTGGTGCCCTTGACTGTCCAAAACTGTTACAAGCCGATAGTCCAAGACAAGATTCTCATGAGAAAAAGTGCAGGAGAGACAGGAAATGGGACCCCAGGAGTCTGTTCTCATGACATGAATTCAGTGGAAACAATGGGATGGGCCCACTCTTTTCCAGTCTTCGGTTGACTTTCTCCTTTGATGATCTTTCTTTCTCCTGACCCTTCCACCCACCCTGACCCTCTCCCAGGGATGGGAAGCAGGATATTTTCACAAAGCCTTTGTTTCTGGGGGGAGCTCACGCTCTGTCTCGGGTCAAACTCTCCCTTCCCATTCCAACTACTCAGGTGCTCATGGACTTCATGCAGGAGCATCCCCAGGAGTCCAGACTTCCCTGCCCATATTTTATCTGGATGGGAGTAAAACACACCCCTGTAATTCATGTAAAATCTAAATTGCTTTTAAAAATGGCACAAAACAAAATATTAAACACCAATTGAGATATTCATTGTCCTTTTAATGTTAGTGAGGACCTCATCCAAACTGCTCAAGGAAGGTAACCTTTGCTTCCGAGGCAGAAGGTAGGAGCTGTACCATGAGCTGCCTGGATCCCGAAGAGCTTGCAGGAGGCGGTTGCCACCAGGGCATGTATGGTGTGGACGGGAGCAGGGAATTCAAGGATGTGATTATTGTTAACTTGTATAATGCATGGTTCCCGTAGCTGATAGAGGATGCTTCGGTGAGTCCTATGCTGCTTTTCAGCCCCCCAGCATCACCTGGAGTTCTGCAGAGCAGACAGGGCTAGTCACTCCACGATGGCTAACTAGTCAAAGTGGACTCAAAGGGATTAGCTTTCTTAATTCAGGTTCCAAATTTAGGGGTACTTGCTGTCAGTATCCAAGGTCTCAATTCTTGACCTTCCAAGCACATCTTTACAATGGCTGCTTGAACATTTTTCTAGCTTAAAGAATTCCCTGTTAGAGAAACTCCACTTTTCTCCACCCATGCCTTAGAAAACACTCCTTGTGACATTATCTTAGTACCAGCCTCGAAGAAGCAAGCAGATCCTCAGTCTCTGTCCCTCTCCTCAAGGATGGCCATGCATCTTTGACTTTCTCTGGCACATGCCATGGGCTGCAGTGGGTTTGTAAGATGACACTCCAATGCTATCACCATGCTTTGCTAAATGAACATTGCAGTATAATAGTGCTCTACATACAAAGCTTCTTCCAGCTTCATTTTGGTTGGTTTATACACAAATAAATTCAGGATGAAATCCATCACCCTTATTCCTGGACTGAAAATGCAGTTTCTGATGCTTGAAACGGAAGACATTTGCCCTTCCCCTAACCTGGGAGTAACCTCTTCTCCAAACAATCTTCTTTGTAATAAGTATCTGAAAGGCAGTAGCAAATTTAAAGGGTTCAGCATTCAGCTGAAAATTGGAAAATCCACAAAGACAGGTTTACAGAACATCATTTGCTTTGGACACAGACGAGATCAAGAGAATTGTCCATATTGCTCACCTCATCTCCCTGACTGTCTCTCCCCTAAAATTTATTTTCACAGTTTTAGGTGGAAAGGCCATTCCCCAGCTGCAGGTGATTTTGAAGCCCCACACCTGGGCACTGTGACTTTTGTATGTTTATGGTCTTAACTTGCCCTGTAAGAGTATACATATTCTAGTGCAACTTGCGAAACCCAATACAGCATTTTCAGAGACCTTCCTGACTCTTTCCTGAAGGGAAGTTATCGTCAACTTATGTTGATGAGAAAACTAAACAAGTGGAGGTAAACTTCTCTATAATCAATCAAGATTTCCCTTGCTGAAATGCTCCATGCCCACCTGCGAGTTGGAAAAGAGCCACAGGAAAACCAGCACAGGCCTTGGCATTGCCCACTCATCCCAAGTCAGACCTAGTCACGTGGGAAGAATGCACTTGCTTCTCTTCACAGGCATTGTTCAACCATATGTTCAAGGCAAAGTTTGCTCCACCAGATAAACTGGTTGGCTGCAGAATAGGATACCTACTCCTGATCATTTGTTTTAGGTCCGTAAGTGAATTTATAACTCTCAGATTATTGCTGTAGGAATCTCAGTAAGGGCTATGAGTGGCTTCAGCCCCTGTAACACGTTATCGCAGGAGCCACAGGTGCAGAGTGAGCGGGACTGCCGTTGCCAATGGCAGGACACAAGCAGGAAGAGACGCTTGCCGAAAGAGTGTTCTCTAAAGCAAATTCCACCTCTCCCTCTTCTGTGTTCCTTTGTGCCTTTTCCCACCCCTAGCTCAACCAGAGAGGAGAAGGAAAGAAAGGCGACATCCCCGAGCATCTTCATTGCGCAATTTTGCAAGAGCAAACATATTTTACTTTTCACTAGGAAATAAAAAGGACAAATTAAGAGGCATTGGGACAATGAAAATTTCACATAGATAATGACTTAAATATTTTTCCTCAAATTAAGGAGGGGTAAATAATTTTTCACTTTTCCCAGCAGAACTATTTCCTCTCTCCAAAGCAGGTGTCACTGCTGATGCAAACCTGTTCTCCTAAAAGGGCTGATATTCCAGCAGCTGTGACTAGTAGAGTGGACAGTGGGAACAGGTCCATTTCAGACGAGTCCGGAAGGGTTGTGAGGTGTTGGCATCCCTTACGTGCCAACCACAGCTCTGAGCATTTGGGAAGCGAGCTGTTGAAACAGGATCTGTTGTGATGATGTGGTGATGTGTGGCTGGGAACAGGAAGTGGACTCGGAGCTGAGGCTTGGAGGCTGTGGGTACCAGTCAGTACCATGGGCAGGAGACTGAGTGGTTGGGTCCCGTTCCCTAATCTCAAATACAAGAATATTGGAATAAATGTTCTCTATGGCCCCCTCCAAGTATAAGAGTTCATATGAAAGAAAAGTGAATCCAGCAAAATTGAGAGATTCTGGGTGGAGCACACCTGCGCATCTTTGAACTTACTCTCACAAACGTTCTGTAAGTGTGAAATTAGGTCAAAGTGTTTAAAAATGTAAATAGTTCGCATAAGAAAATTCTTTGGTAGATTTAATCTACTCATGTGGAAAAATGAGAACTTTTCCTGTTGTCAAGGAGAGTATCATGAGATCTGTGATGTATGAAAGATATATCTGATCTTCAACTTCGTGTTTCTGGCATACAACTTCTAAAATCCTTAGAGCTCCAAAGTGATGTCTTTTGTATGCTAATGATGGCAGGCCCTAGGTACCTTCAGGATGGGGCTGGCCACCAGAAAGACCAAGGCAGGATTGGAACTTTTAGACCTCCTCACCCCATGCAGCCTCCAGAGTTGATCAACCATGACCAATGGCTTAATCACTCATGGCCACAAAATGAAGCCTCCATAGAAACCCAAAAGAATAGGATTTGGAGAGCTTCCAGGTAGCTGAACGTATGGGGGCTGACAGGAAGGTGAACAAGAGCTCACCCATGTGCCGGGAGGGTAGCACACCTCAATTTCACAGAGACAAAAATTCCTGCACTATACCATTCAGGACATAGGCGTGGGCAAGGACTTCATGTCTAAAACACCAAAAGCAATGGCAACAAAAGCCAAAATTGACAAATGGGATCTAATTAAACTAAAGAGCTTCTGCACAGCAAAAGAAACTACCATCAGAGTGAACAGGCAACCTACAGAATGGGAGAACATTTTTGCAACCTACTCAACTGACAAAGGGCTAATATCCAGAATCTACAATGAACTCAAACAAATTTACAAGAAAAAAACAAACAACCCCATCAAAAAGTGGGCAGAGGACATGAACAGACACTTCTCAAAAGAAGATATATGCAGCCAAAAAACACATGAAAAAATGCTCATCGTCATTGGCCATCAGAGAAATGCAAATCAAAACCACAATGAGATACCGTCTCACACCAGTTAGAATGGCAATCATTAAAAAGTCAGGAAACAACAGGTGCTGGAGAAGATGTGGAGAAATAGGAACACTTTTACACTGTTGGTGGGACTGTAAACTAGTTCAACCATTGTGGAAGTCAGTGTGGCGATTCCTCAGGGATCTAGAACTAGAAATACCATTTGACCCAGCATCCCATTACTGGATATATACCCAAAGGATTATAAATCATGCTGCTATAAAGACACATGCACACGTATGTTTATTGCGGCACTATTCACAATAGCAAAGACTTGGAACCAACCCAAATGTCCAACAACGATAGACTGGATTAAGAAAATGTGGCACATATACACCATGGAATACTATGCAGCCATAAAAAACGATGAGTTCGTGTCCTTTGTAGGGACATGGATGAAACTGGAAACCGTCATTCTGAGCAAACTATCGGAGGGACAAAAAACCAAACACCGCATGTTCTCACTCATAGGTGGGAATTGAACAATGAGAACTCATGGACACAGGAAGGGGAACATCACACACCGGGGACTGGTGCGGGATGGGGGAAGGGGGGAGGGACAGCATTAGGAGATACACCTAATGCTAAATGACGAGTTAATGGGTGCAGCACACCAACATGGCACATGGATACATATGTAACAAACCTGCACATTGTGCACATGTACCCTAAAACCTAAAGTATAATAAAAAAAAAAATTCCTGCGCTTGGGACACTTCCAGACCTTGCCCTGGGTATCTCTTCATCTGGCTGTTTACTTCCATCCTTTAAAACATTCTTCATAATAAGCTGGAAAACATGTTTCCCTGAGTTCTGTGAGCCACTCCAGCAAATTAATCAAACCCAAACGGGGGGTCATGGGAGCCCCAACTTGAAGCCAGTTGGTCAGAAGTTCAGAGACCCGAACTTGAGACTGGTGTTTAAGGAGGAGGGGGCAGTCTTGTGGTACTGAACCTCACCCTGTGGGACGTGACGCGTCTCCAGGTGGAGGGTGTCAGAATTGAATTGGAGGGCACCCGTGGTGTCAGCTGCAGGTTGATTGCTTATTTATTGGTGGAGAGAAATCACCTACACTTACTCACAGAAGCCGTCTGTGTTGTTGGTTGTTGTTTTGGTGTGAGAGCAGAGGACAAGCAGTTTTGAGTTTTTCCATGTTCAAAATCAAACTCTTACTGGTGCTCAAGTCTCCTTAGGCACAAGATTTCAGATGAGATACTTTGGAGAACAGATTCTGAATTCAAATACTGCCCAGGTCACATACATCTTGAGACTGGGCCCCCGACATTCTTCTGATTCCATGTGTGCAGAAGGAGAAGGACCAACAGAATTATTGAGGAGCTACTATGTACTAACACTCCTCCGAGTAGTCTATGTTCATCATAGCGATGAATGTTTTGCATAGAGTACTGTTCTGTTTGCACAAGAAATAGCTTAAGTAAAGCAACAGAAGCAACAAATGGCTCCCATTTAGGGAAAAAGATATTTTCAACTTCAGTGGAATGGTGGGGGTGGAATCCTCACAAAGTCATTTTTCATGGGTATCTCCCTTGTTTAACAAGTGGGGAAATGGATGCCGAAGAGGTTCCATTTCCACAAGGTCCACCCAGGTGGAGGGATGTGGGTCCACATTAGACCTTGGGAGTGGACAAGCCGTTCTTAAAGTAATCGGATGTTCGGGAAGGCCCAGAAAGGTTTCATGACAGAGGTAGTGCTAGGGATGAAGAAGAGATAACTTTTCCAAATTTCAAGGTAGGAGGTGAGAAGGGGTTCCCACGCAGCCCAGAAAGCTGACTTCATCAGTGCAGCGAGTTGGGTGTCTGAAAGGAATTTAAGAAACTCCTGGCTGGGATGAAGGCCTCGGTTTTGCAGAAGGGGACAATGTGGTCTCGGTGAGGGGCTGAAATCAAACCCTCCAGCTCCTGCCCACTGCCCCACCACTCACTGAGTACTGTGCCTTTTAGAGGCAAAAGAGTGAGGACCACTGACAGGAATCTCCCCAGTTTTAAAATACACTGTGCTCAGAGGTCACATTGCCATGATAAGTGGCCACAAGATCTTAAGCACAGACAAATTCAGGCTGTGTATTCCTGACACTGTATTTTGTCCTAAAGAAGCCATCTAGATGTAGGGTGATTAATTGTCCCTGTTTGTCTGGGATGGAGTTTTTTCCAGGGACAAGGGGTGGTCCCAGGCAAACCCAGACAAGCTGGGTGATCCTACAGGGTCACTCTCACTGCAAACAGTAAACGTTAGATAAAAAGAAAGCGTTGTGTTAAAAATTCTCATACAGAATTCACAGAAGGCAAGAATATGCCTAAGAAAACACAGACAGGATATCATCATGTCTGCCTGTTTTAGGCAACTGTTTATTTTTAGTGTCATTCATTCCCTCATTCATTCATTCATTCCAACAATGGGTGTGTAGTTACCACTGTGGTCCGGTGGCCCTGCGCAGTTCTGGAGTGGCAGTGGCCGCAGTGCAGCAGGCGGGCCAGCCAGTGTCGCAGAGCTCCGAACAGCTGCCTGTTACCCCAGAGAAAGAGCCGTCTTCCTGGAGCTGGTTGGTTGGTTTGTTTGCTTGCTTTTTATCACACATAAATTTCTTAAGCAACTGACTTTAGCAGAGTTATTTGCATATCTTTGTTTTCTTTCTGGACAGTTTGTATATACGAGGGAGAAGTTTATTTTACCAAAGGCAGTCATGGAAGGCGTTACCTATCCTGGCCAGGTCCAGAGTAGCATTAGAAGCCCTGGGTGGTGGCTGCTTTGGTAGGCATTGCATCGGCTCTCTGGGCCCATTGTCCTGGGGGTAAAATTGGGAAACGATACTCGTCACTTTTCTTCCCAGAGATATAGTGGATTCTACAATAATATGCATGGAAGTGCATTGTATTCTACATAAGCTCTATCTCTCAAGTACTGCACATGTTCGAGCCACTAAGATTTCATGGGCAAGATGACGTAGGCACTAGATGTTCAATAATACATAAGATGCTTTGAAGCATTCTATTTTCTTTTTTATTTATGAAGTTTTTATAATATTAAATATGTATCCATGTACTATGTTATTATGTTGACTTTTGTTATCTGAAAGCCCTATTTTGGTTTCAAATATATTTCATATTTAATTAGTTTTTCTTATGATAAGAAATTTAGAACACTTATTTTTGGAAAATACAGAAATGTAAAAATAAGAAAGCCTTGACACCAAACACAAGCTGTGTGGGAGAGCTCTGTGCCCGTCCTACTCTTAGGCAGGAAGCCTGGGTCACAGCCTGTGGTCATTTGCCTCCACTGGGAAACTGTGCCCTCAGGGTGGGTACACCCAGGTTGTGGCCCCTGCCCTCTGCCAGCCTGTGTGCTTCCCGTGCCTCCAGCAGACCTTCCTGTTCTTCTTGACCTCCAAATCTGGGCTGCCAAGGACAGAGCAGAGAGACCCAGGACGAGACAAGCAGGGCCGGTCATGCCAGTGTGTGGGGGACCCGAGAGCCGGGGGCGTCAGGCGAGGGCCAGCTTCAGCTCAGACGCTCTGCTGGGACTGTGTTTATCTCTTCCTTTATGAATATATGTGGATGCAATTTGCGAATGAAAAAAAGCAACCCACAATGAGGAAATCTCTTTTACGTTTAAACAACTGCTACTCCCAGTTCCAACAGAAGAAGGGCTTCCCTCCATATCCCCACCCGAGCCCCCGAGAGTAATTCACTGAGACGGGAGGAAATGTATTGAGGCGATTGTTTACAGAGGGGAGCAGGAGCCACAGCAACAGCACCCTGAAGCCGAAGAGCCACGAGCCACCTCAGGGAGGCCAGGTGCTGGTGGCCGCTCCCTGGTCACTGTCTGTCCTGGAAGATGGGGATGGGGCCCCGTTCATGGGGGGCTTGCAGGGAAAAGGGAGCTTCTCCGGATAAAGTCTGGTCCAGATAATAGGAGACGAGGAAGGTTTAGGTTTCCTTTTTTCTTCCACTCCATATCCACAATTATTTCAATTAATATGGATTAATTGAAATTAAGATTAATTAATTAATTAATCTCAAAGATTAATGTCATTGATCTTTGAGATTCTGAAAGCACTTTCGAGTCCATGACTTGTTGGTCTTCCTACTACAATGAATAAAAAAAGAAGATGAATGACTATGATCAGGCATGATGACAGGCAGCCCCTTTCAGAGGTGAGATTCTTCATCTGGAAACACAGCAGTTACCAGGGGGCAACGTGGTCTCCAATTGCACACTCTCCCCTAGCAGAGGGAACCTTCTATCTAAACCTGTTACTCCATCAGACCATCTTCTGTTCCTCAGTTCCTCTACTGAGACTGTCTTTTCATCCAGAGTTTGCTTTTGGCCAATGGCTTTCTCAACTTAATGAAGACCTCTGGCTTAGCTCCCAAAGAGCCCCCAAAAACACTTCTTTCCACTAGTAAATTGCTGTTTAAGTTTTAAGCATTTAATTTCACTTTTACAACAAATGCTTAAAAATACATACAGATTATGATGAATTCCATGTTTGAGGAAACAGTTTCAGAGAAGTTGGAGTGTTTGCCAAAGTGGAATCTCAAACCTAGAAAGTGGTGGAGTGAGGTTTGGAAGCCAATTCTTATTCTAAATTCTGTACTCTAAGCAGTGGTCCACTAGGAACCCCCACAGGCTGTGCTGCTATAAGCTGAGACAAGACTTCTACAGTCCACTTTGATAAAAGTGTGTCAAGGTGCTAAGGGACTTGGGGTTGGTGTGTTGGCAGAGACCCAGACAGTTTCCATCAGTGGTTCGGACTTTATCTGGGGACTTTGGGAGCTTTCAACCCACAGAGAAACACAATTAAGCTGTGCATGATGACAGTCACCCTGGCAGCAGCTTGGAGAGTGGTTACGTGGGAGACTGGACTACCAAGTCGATTATTCCAGCAGTTCAGGAAGAAGTGGGGAGGCATGTTCACCATCAGAAAGTGACAATAGGAATGGAAAAACCAGACAGAATAAAAATCAAACACCACCAGCACTGATGAGCTTTAGAAGCCGAAAGAGAGAGGAGTGAAAGGAGACAGCCAGGTGAATCCTGGTTGACTTGGGTAACCAAGAACAGGAAGGTGAGGGCAGAGATGCTCACGGTGCTTCTGGCCGTCTAAGTCTGGGGCCTGAGCCGGGAACTGAGATGAAGATGTTCAGTAGAAAACTGAAAATAGGGCGCTGGGGAAGGAGGGCGGGTTAGGGAGGTGCAGGTTAGGAGAGGTCTGTGGAGGGATGGTGGCTGATTGCTGGTGGTGCATAGAATTGCTGAGATGGGACATAGGGGAAGAGAGTTCTGGACTTTCAGAGGAGTCTCAGCAGAGTTCCTCTGAAGTATGGCTTTTTTTCAGTGAGGTTTGTTGAGTGCTTTGCCTTTGTTTCAGGATTACTTACACATCAGAGTGTTAAAAATAAATAATTACCGCCCTTACGTTAGCATTTGGGCCACTGTCATAGGGGTCTTCATTAAAGCAAATTCCATTTCAGTGAAAGAGCCGTGCAGCACAGTTCCCTGCCTGCTTCTTTTTAATTAAGAAGGGTTTGGCCTTCAACAGTGAGAAAGAGCAAATTGTTATCCTGAGCTATCCAAACATCTAACTGACCATTTTTACCTCTCGATGGGGTTGGTCATAAACCTGATAGAACGACTTCTCCAAACAAGCAGAAAACATCTGGCTGCTTAATCCTAAACCAAAGCCAAACTCATTTTAAAATGAGACAGGAAAGCTCTTAGAGGCAAATGTGACAGCCCCACCCTTCTCAAGATCAAACAAGGTAATGTGACTTTCAATATTTTTTTAACTCTGGGCCTTAATCACCCTGAGAATAGGGGCAGCTGATGTTAGTCATGTCTAATTAAGATTGTTCTGTGCCATTTGGTTTCTAATGACGGCCATTGCACTCTTTCCCACATAGTGGTCAGTCAATCTGCCTCCATCTATCATCAAGCATTCTCATTTAGTGGTAGTAATTATAACTCCAAAGTCAATAGCAGTATCAAAGCAAGGTTAAGTAAACACCATAAAGTTATTAGGGATGAAAATATCTACAAACCTAGCAATACTATTTTGTAGATATACAGTGGAATCAGGATGTAACATAACCATTTTTTTAAAGGATTGGAATGAAAAGTTGGGGACACTGGGAAGTGGGTGTGATGGGGGTTCCGGATGAGATGATAAAGTGGGGTTGCCAACAGGACCCCAGGCCTTGTGCCACAAGTTCACAGGTTCAAAGCCGGCCGAGGGGTGGTGATGGAATATTTTTAGGTTTACGTGATGTACAAATGAATGACTCCCAGCACCATTCTCACTGAGTTCTCCATAAAGCAAGCCCTGGTGGAGAACAGGAACAAAATGAAATATAATGCTAGATTGTGAGCAAAACCTCCAATCAGTGTTTCTGCTTATGAGTTTATGTAAGGAGAGGAAATGAGATTGTGTCACCTAGCCAACCCCTGCCCTTTCCTTGTGGGTGTTTCTTAACCAAATCAAACTTCAGTCCACACCCTAGAAGGGCAAAGAAAAGGTATCATTGTTGGGCCACTCCCTGTTCTATTCTTTCCTGAACTCACAGAGAATTTCCTGCTCTTGGGTTATAAGTCTCCATATTCCATGAGAATGTTTAAAATTACTGAAAATTTAGCATCTATAGAGGGGCCTTGGACTTGCACTCCCTCCCTCTCTCCATGCCTGCACATCTACATAGGTTGATTCAATACCATTTAATGGTGTGTGTGCTTGTGTGTGTGTTCCCATACATACATACATACATACATGATGTAGAGGTGATTATATCTACAGGACCTATACACACACATATACATACACGTGATCATCTTAGCTCAGGCTGCTGTAACAAAATACCACAGACCGAGGGGCTTAAACAACAGACATTTCTTGCTTCCAGTTCTGGAGGCTGGAAGTAGCAGAACAAAGTGCCAGCAGGTTCAGATTTTGTGAGACCTCTCTTCCTGGGTTTCAGACAGACCACCTTCTCATTATGTCCTTACATGGCAGAGAGAGAGAGAGAGAGAGGTGTGTGTGTGTGTGTGTGTGTGTGGAAGAGAGAGAGAGAGGGAGGAGAGAGAGAGAGTGCACACATGCACGAGCTCTCTGGTTTCATCTTCTAAGGTCCCATCACAAGGACTCCACCCCCATGACATCATCTAAACCTAATTACCTACAAGGTCCCCTTCTCCAAATACCATCACACTGGGGTTTAGGGCTCCAACGTATTAATTTTGGGAGGAAACAATTCAATCCCTAAGGACTGACTGAGGACATTTTCCTGAATTTTGTAGACTAATGTAACATGGTTGTCTGAACCGAATTAAATTTTCTGTTACGTTAGTTCCTTGGGAAATATTTTATATTATTTAATTTATTTATTTATTTATTTATTTATTTATTTATTTATTTCAGATGGAGTCTCACTCCATCGCCCAGGCTGGAGTGCAGTGGTGCGACCTCGGCTCAGTGCAACCTCTGCCTCCTGGGTTCAAGTGATTCTCCTGCTTCAGCCTCCCGAGTAGCTGGAACTATAGGAGCCCGCCACCAAGCCTGGCCATTTTTTTGTATTTTTAGTAGAAATGGGGTTTCACCGTGTTAGCCAGGATGGTCTCGATCTCCTGACTATGTGATCTGCCCTCCTTGGCCTCCCAAAGTGCTGGGATTACAGGCGTGAGCCACCGTGCCCAGCCCCTTGGGAAATATTCTTAGGTACTGAGAACAATATATGTTCAAACAGGTTCACAATGGACGGTCTTTGAGAACAAAATGATGACCTCATTCCCTCCAAGAAGTAAATTTGTCTTTTATCTTGTTTTCTGAATTTCTTGAAAAATCCAGGAAATTCTCATGACTGCTTTCTGTTGTCCCCGGTAAAACAGGGACCACACTGCACATTGCTCCTCTTGTCCCCACCCTCCATACCCTAGAGGATTAACGCTGTTGAAACACTGGGACTATCTGCTGAGTGAAAAATTTAATATTTCTGTGTTTCCTACGTGCATTACCCTTCAGGAGTATAGAGCAGAGTCACCCACAGCCGGTTTACATGTGTGGTAAAATACACCCAGCGTAAACGTTACCATTCCAACGCATGCAGTTCACTGGTGATGAATACATCCACACTGCTGGACAGCATCACCGCCTTCCATCTCCAGAACCTTCTCTTCCCAGGCTGAGACTCTGTACCCATTAAATGGTAACTCCTCATTCCCCCTCCAAAGCCCCTGGTAACCCCGTTCTTCTTTCTGTCCCTATGAGTTTGATACTCCAGGTGCCTCACATGAGTGGAGTCACACAGTATTTCACCTTTTGTGCCTGGGTTATTACACTTAGAGTAACATATGCAAAGTTCATCCATGTTGGAGCATGGGTCAGAATTTCCATCCTTTTTAAGGCTGAATAATATTCCATTTTTTAAAATTGTTTACTCACTCGTCCATCCACCGCCTATATTTGTAAATAAAGCTCTTTTTGGAAAACAGCTGTGTCCGGTCGTTTACACGTTGTCTGCGGGTAGGCAGTTGCAACAGAACTTTAAGGACCACAAAGCCAAAAATATTTACTCTCTGGATATTTACAGAAAAAAGAATTGCAGCTCCCTGTTACAGAGAATACTCTAGAACAAGCAATTGTTTCTGATGAGAAAGAGGCAAACGTGTTTCAAGGCCCAACGGTCAAAATCCACCACCCCCGCGCCACACCTGGAGGCGGACTAGCGCGGGCCCTGTGCACCTGCCCGGCGTCTGGCTCCGCGCGCCCCACCGGGGATCAGTGGCGTCAGGTGCGGGGCGGCTTGCTTGCAGTGGCAGGAGGATTTCTTTGCGCATTCCTCACAGCCCAATTTGTCCCAACTTCGTTTTAGCCACAAGAGCGTGTCTGTGTGGCCAGCACCACCAGCAGAGGGGACCCAAGTGTAGGGGCGCCTTCTCCCCAGCGCGTTTGTGCACAGACATCCCGTTCTGGGTGCTGGTCGCAGGTCCCAGCACCAAGACATAGCCGAGGGCAGCCTTGGTGTGTGGCCGAGGAAGACCTTCTGTCCTGCCCTGTGCATGGCGCTGCTTACAGTGACAAGGACTCTGCTGCGAACGGGTGGGCCCTCTGCGCTCAGGCCTGGCTCTCAGGGCAGCCTCCTGAGAAACGGACTCCGCAGCAGCAGCCTTTGAGACCTTTACTAGCCACACTCCACTCCTGACAAGCATTCCCAAACCCAGGCAGGACCTTCTTAGGCTGTCCCAAGAATGCCCTAAATGAAATTCCGATGTGGAATGTGCTCAGGGAGGTATGCTAGACAAGTATATTTTAAGATACAATTCACAGAGCTGTGGCAACATTGAGCCCGTAGGGCATTTCCAAAATTAGAAAGAACTTGAGCCAGAATTTGAAGGTTAGGTGAACATCCTCACATGGACACACGTAAGGAAGGAAGAGTCTTCCTTTAAGGACAATATGAGATGCTGGGCATGGTTGTTGGAATCAAGCTAATGAATGGCTTTGCTGTTATCATCGATAATTCCATAAATAGTTGTTCTTTACTTAAAGTAATTAATAAAAAGTTGTATAACTTCATTTTCTTATTTAATTATAATTAATAATAACTAATTTATAAAATGGCATCAATTTCCTATCCCCAGCAGGAGGCATGTTTAATGCACAGTGATGCTCCCAAACTGTCTTTACTCAGTCATCGAGCCTCTGAGGACTTGAAACAGAGGATCTTCTATTTACAGTTTGCACTTGTTTTTAAGGAGTCTGTTCTCATTGTAGGTTTGCTATGTATGAAATCTGTACAAAGCAGAAGACAGCAAAAGCATCAGGCTCCGAGGTTCCCTCAACCAGCCGGCATCATGCTTCAGTGGGACGCGTGAGGGACTGTTCAGTCACCCAAGGCACGCAGCAGGTGACGAGGGCTGGGTATTGCACAGCCTTCCCGGAAAGGTGGATTCTACTGTTGTAACTACTAGAGTGCCCTGCTGACAAAATGACATAGTTGATTCCAATCAGAAGAGCCCTACCTCTCCTATCCAACTTGGGAAGCAGAAAACTTCTCACATCCAGCCAGCCACCTTCCAGAATTACACCCACCCACATGAGCGGTACATGCATTCTAAGCTATTTTCCTCGGAGGACTGAGCTGTTGTGTGAGGCATCAATGCTCTCTGAGCCCCAGTGGCCACACTCAATTACGTGATCAGAAAGAGAAGCTAGGACTTTATTATACAGCTTTATATTTGTGATTATAGCAAGCTCCTAGAAGCTCTGGGGTTTCTTCAGGTTAATGAGCTATATACTAAGGGTCACAAACTATGGCTCTTAGACCAAATTCATCCTGTTGCCTGTTTTGTAAATGAAGTTTTATAGGAACCCAGCCAAGCTCACTTCTTTACACTTTGTCAATGGCTGCTTTGATGGCTGCTGTCTCTACAATGGTAGACTTGAGTAGTCGAGACAGACACCTTCTGACTCACAAGGCCCAAAATATTTAATATCTGGCCCTTTACAGAAAAAGTTTGTTGTATCCTGAGTGAGGCTCATGCTGAAGAGTATCTTAAGTTTGTTAACTCCAGTCTATGTGCAGGTCAGAGATCCCTTGCGTAGGCCTGTCCTGTTCCTACACAACAGTCACTCCTACCAGAGCATGCTCAGGAAAGAAAACGATTTGATGTGAACATAAAAGGAAATGTATTCTATACTGCACTTTCTAATCCTTTGCTGCTTTACTTCTGCAAATGCAATTTTCAGTATCCTTTCCATCAGGCATAACATGCCCTAAAGTGACTGTCAGATTATTCTATTTATTTATTTATATTTATTTATTTAGAGACAGAGTCTTACTGTGTCACCCAGGCTGGAGTGCAGTGGTGCAACCTCAGCTCACTGCAACCTCCGCCTCCCAGGTTCAAGTGATTCTCCTGCTTCAGCCTCCCATGTAGTTGGGATTACAGGCACCCACCACCACGCCCAGCTAATTTTTGTATTTTTATTAGAGACGGGGTTTTGTCATCTTGGCCAGGCTCGTCTCGAACTCCTGACCTCCAATGATCTGCCCACCTCGGCCTCCCAAAGTGCTGGGATTACAGGCTTGAGGCACTGCCCCCGGCCATTTTAAAGACCCAGAGACTCTTCCAATTCAACAAAGCCTTTCTTCTTTTTCTCTCTGGGCCCTTGGCCTTTGCTGATGCTTGCTGCTTGACTTTTTCTCCCCTCACCACTCGACACTCCCACCTTTGTTGCTCCCCGCCCCACTGGCTTGTGTCAGCACTGACAACACAGACCGTAGCAGCCGCTAAGGAGAAAGAACATCCACAGAAACAGGGGCCTGAATTTACAGGCATTTCACTTACAGAGCAATTGACTCTGTATTAGGAGATGTGAATGCAGTTTCTACCTCTGTCACTAGCTCGCCATGTGACCCTGGGTCAGTTCCATTAGAAAGAATGAGATACGTATAATGATTTTCAAACCAGTTGTTCTAGATTCTAAAGCATGGGGATAACACAGCACCTCCTGCATTTAGATCATTCATGAACAAATCCCTGAATTGTGATTCTATTTCTATGAGTAGTTATGAGTAAAGTTACACCTGCATTTCACAATTAAAATATTCACGTAATTTAGTGAACTGCAATTGAGTATCCACTGGGTTAGAGTATATTGCCCTAAGCTGTGATAAACAAATCTCAGCATTTCAGTAGCTTCTCGTGCTGCTGGTGGCGGGTGGGGGAGATGTGTTCTCCTTGTGTGACCCCTTCCACATGGTGACATCACAACCACATGTGAAAGAAGGGGGAAATGGGGACCGCACCCAGGAGACCATACGGCTAGGTTGGGAACTGACATACATCACGTCCTTCTGCCCACACTCTCTTTTCATCTCACGTGGCCCCACACAAAGCGCGGGAGGACTGGGCAGGAGAATTTATCTGTGAATAGCTGAGAAGAGGGGAAGGCCAGGCAGCATCAGCCACACTCACTGTGTGCCCAACACATGCCAAATGTCAAACAGGTTGCAGAGATGAACGATGTGGGCTTTCCGTGAAGAGGCATCTAAAATCAGGAGCCTCCATCTGAGAACAGGAATCAGGTTCTGTCTCTTGTCATCCTTGGTTTCTCACCCTCAAGAAACCTTTCCGTAAAGAATTTTGAAGTTCACTGTTGGGAAGGAGCCCACGTTGCCATGAAGTGATAAGTATTCTCTTATTTTCCTTTAGATCTTAATGGATATTTTATCCTAAACCATTGTGCAAGTTATTAAGCTCCCGTCTTTCAATTTCAAAGCCACTCCACGAAGGGGAAGCTGCAATTCTGGAGGACAGCAAAGGGACCTTCTGCTTTCTTTGGCCAGTTGCTCCCTTCAGTACCACTCCCAAAGCCCTGGCAGTGGTGGCCGGCTGTGTTCAACAGCTTTTCTGCCAGGTTGCCAGGCCAGTTGTCATGTCCCCCCTAATGTGCCAGTGCGGCCACCCAAACCATGCCCCTCCTCGAGGGCTGAGTCCCAGCTCTGCAGGGCCCCTTCCTATGAGCTCGGAGGTACTGATCACCCCAGTGTCTTTTCTCTGTGTCCACAGCCCAGGATAGTAGTTTCTTCCTGCAGTTATGACATTTGGGTGACCAAGGGCTGCCATGTTTGCCTCTTAAGCTCCAACACCTACATAACAAAGTGTCTGTATTAAATTCCCTCTGTCGAATGGACTTGTGTGATTTCAGTGTTCCTGACTGGACCGTGACTAATACAGTCATTTGACAACTAAAAGTAAATGCTGAGTCTTGCATTTTATTAGTTTTTTTCAGGAGCATTCAAGTATCATATCAAACAGCTTGCTAACCACCCTGCAAAATGCTGTCAGTTTTGAAAACTGTTTCTAAGCAAAAATATTTTATTTTCATTTTAACAATGAAATTGATTCATTAGAATAAAAAATTCCACAACTATCAAAGAAGAATTAGTTGAAGTGTTTACACTCATAAAATGAAGGTTGTTTGTTGAAGTGAATATATTCTGCACAGTTTAGAAAAGTTGAATATAAATTTGCCTATTCCCCATCCTTTTGGTTTGAAAACTGAAATCAGTTTTAATGCAAGCAATCTTAAATTAATAGCCTTTACAAACTAATGTGATCTTAATGTAAGCACATAATCTTTATCCTAAAACTTAGACAGATAATGACTAATGACTTCCGTATGTTTATTTTGTGCCATGCAGATGCTGTTGATATTGGCTATGGAGACGCCGTTCCTCTGTCTTCTGTGTGAGCAGATGCAGTTTGTCCAACTTATGTGCGCTTTTGCTCAGTTCCTGTTTGCAGCTGCTGAGCCTTCTGTCTGCACATCCTTCTCTTCCTGGGATAGGTGCCCATCTGCATTCCCGTGGTTATGTCCTGCACACACCTTTGAGGGCACTTACTGGGCTGCCCTGGGATAATCTGTTGAGGTATGTCTATCCCATTAGACCATGAATACCTTCGGGTCAGGGTGGTATTCAATCAACCTTGCGAATTGTCTGTCTGGCACTTCGCCTGGCCTTCAGATGCTCCGTGGAGGTTTCTTGAATGAAGCAGTGGATAATGGGGATGTAGCCAGGTACCCCACTCACACGAGAAGGGTAAGGCCCCTAGCTTAGTGCGGATGAGCTGAGGAGTACCACGGGCAGATGCCGCAACAGATCAGGAGGGTTCTGAGACACGGTGGCAGAACGTACGTGGGCCACGATCCCCAGGTGCCACCAGAGCCCTGTGAGCCACCAGAGCTCCATGCGCCACCAGAGCTCCATGCGCCACCAGAGCCCCGCTAAAGCTGCAGAGGAGATACAGGACAGCGCCGAGGGTGGGAGCTCAGACTCGCTGGGCCTCCTGTGCCCTCATGTTGGGACTTGAATGCGAACAAACGCTGATGGGCAGAGTGTGCAGAGCAGGAATGTACTGGTGCCAGACCTCCCCAGAGGGTTGCTTCATCCGCCTCCAGCCACAGTAGGACCCCCACCCGCCACCCGTCTGTGGGACCCTGAGAACGCTCTGGGAGGCAGCTGGATTCTGATGGACAGAAACTAGGGAAAGTGAAGTTTTTTTCTCTTCGGCATAAATGGCCTATTATGGAAAGCCCAGACCTGCCCGGGCTGTCTTTGAGCCGGACACGTGCCCTTGCTGGAGTCCCTCAAGCAACTCCTTTTATTGCCCAGAGTTTCATATGAGTAATAGAAGCTGTTTTTACAGACAGCTGCTTTGAGGGTTACACATACTGTTTTAAAGTTGGTTAGGATTTAGAGTGGTATGACTGATATTTTTACTAATGTTAGAATTTAATTGAAAATACTTAGTTTATTGGCACTAGTTAATCCAAGTTATTTTTTCCTAGTTAAGGAACATGCCAAAAGCTGTAATTTGATCATTTTTATATGAACCAAAATAGATTTTGGCTTCAGGATGGGAGAAGGCACAAAGATTTTATTCCCTTTCGAAACTGGCCTGACAGTTTAACTAGCAAAGTTAACAGAAATGAGAAGAAAGAAATTTCATAGGAAAAAAACAAGCTATGAAAGTCCTGAGATGTTTTCGTAGAGACCAATGGGCCTGGGGCAGCCGTCTAAAGCCATCTGCTGCTCCCTGCACGCGGCCTGGAGCACATCTCTATGTCCCAGAGCATCTGCCCAGCACCACGGAGCTGTCGAAGCCTGCTGGTACCTGTGCCATCCTAAAGAAGGATTGGCAGAGCCCTTTCTTCCTCTGTCCCCATAGTGAGTCTCTGGAGGCTAGTGGGGTCTGGTGTGGGGCCTGTGCACCCAGCACATTCCAAACAAGCAAGTGCTTGATGCCAGGGCTGCCAGTTTGCCTGCCCAGCCCCGGCCTCCTCCTGGGGCCATATCTACCTCTTAGCCGCAGGCATGGGCTGGACTGCCTCTCTAACCAGTGAGTGTCCATTCATCCAGTATTTACTGCCCCCACATGAGGCCCCGACTCAGGTAGGAAGCAGCCTGTGGGGAGGAAAAGGACACACCCCTACTTGGAAACACTGGACTGTTTAGTTGGACACCTAATACCTGCGCACAGTGACATTTATATCACCCGGGAGTTCAATAGCCATCAGGACTACCATGCAAAAGATGCCCTAGGCATTGTACGACTCGCTGGAGGTAAGTGGCCGAGATGCAGATGATACCGCTGGAAATGAGGAAGGTGCAAGCAACTTGCGTGAGGCTGCTACACGGCTCCTTCCCATGCGGTTGTGTGGCGTAATTCTCCCACGTGTGGTGGGCCAATGGAAGTGCCTCCACACGAAACTCATTTCTTGGTGCTAACTTGATACTGTTTCAGAAAGCTACTTTTGGGCTAGGTGACATCAGTCTAGAATCACCATCCCCACAGTCTCCATCAGTATCATCATCAGCGTAATCATCACCACTACCACCACCTCCACTAAAAATTCACCTGTGGTGTGCCCCCTGCAGGCCTGTGCATGGTGCAAACAGATTCAGCTGTTGCATCCCACAGGGCCAAGGCCCCAGTGCTTTTCCCATTCTTGTCTTCCTGTGCTGGGTTCCAGGGACACTGCTTGAAGAACAGACTTTAATGTATCAAGCATTGTTCCCTGGGCTCAAGTTCTCTCTCTCTCTCTTTTTTTTTTTTTTTTTCCTGAGACAGAATCTTCCTCTGTCACCCAGGCTGGAGTGCAGTGGCACAATCTCGGCTCACTGCAACCTCCGCCTCCCAGGTTCAAGCAATTCTCCTGCCTCAGCCTACCGAGTAGCTGGGATTACAGGCGTGCACCACCATGCTCGGCTAATTTTTTTGTATTTTTAGTAGAGATGGGGTTTCACCATGTTGGCCAGGCTGGTCTCGAACTCCTGACCTTGTGATCCGCCTGCCTCAGCCCCTCAAAGTGCTGGGATTACAGGCGTGAGCCACCACGCCCCTGGGCTCAAATTCTGACTCTTTCCCCAATCCATGTCATGGGGTCCCTGCATTTTAGCAGTGATAAAACATAAAGATGATACAAAATTGCAAGGTATAGGAGGAAAAAGTTCTAGTGTTCTATGGCACCATAGGATGACTGCAGTTAACAATAATATACAGTTTCAACAGCTAGAAGGAGGATATGGAATGTTCCCAACTCAAAGAAGTGAGAAGTGTCTGACCTGATGGATGTGCTGGTTACCCTAATCTGACCACTGTATCTTATATGTATCGAAACATTACTATGTACCCCATGAATATGTAGAATTATTATTTGTCAGTTTAAAAAATAAAACATATTAAGATCATATTTTCTCTTTCCCCTTATAAGGATATGGCGGATATGAATTACTAACAAAACAGCATTTTTGAGGCTTGGCATTTCTTCTGCTTAGGACGGGAAAGCGTTTGATAAACAAACAGCATCCTTGTCCTTGTGGATCCTGAGACCTTATGGCTTTTTTTTTTTTTTTTTTTTTTTTTTTACAAGAGACACAGCATGAAAGCATTTTAACTAAATGCTTTAATCAAGATACCTTATACTCTAATGAAAATCACTCAAAAGCACTCAATCTCCCCAACCAAAAACGTGTTACGCTTCCAGTAAACATGCCTGCCTCAGCGGAAGCGGGGGTGAAGTCGGCACCGAGTGGGTGGTCTGCACAGCCTGCTGCCCTCACAGTGTGTTCTGAGGACTCGAGTTGGCTCTTCATCTTAGCTAGTTTCATGCAGGAAGTTTTGGGGATAAAGTAACTGCTGTCTTGCTGCGTAGGACTCAGGGTCGGCTTCCTCTGAGTGCATTTCAGAGCCCGCAGCTTGGTGTGAAGGTGGCTCGAGGTAGCTGGGTGCCTGTGAGCCTGAAGCTGATGACACTTTCTGGAGGGACAAGAGGATGTTGACTGTTCTCATTTCCCCTTGGTATAGGCACTTTAGGGCTTTTACGTTTGTCTAGCAGCAAATATTTCGGGAAGGCCATGTTTTTCAATTTTCTGCAAAGATGTTTAGGGGTGTTAATGTTGAATCGCCTGAAGAAAGTGCTTGGAAGCCCGGAATGACTGAAATCTGGTATTATTTTACCCTAATGTAGGTCCTGGCAAGGGACGGGCTGATGTGATCTGGCCTCAGTCTACCTTCCTTCCTCTCTAAACAGATGATTTGCAGCATCCCTTCATCTCCCTTCCGCTGCATCCTGAGTTCCAGCTGTCCCAGGGTTCAGGGCTCAGGAATGTACACCCCTTCTCCTGCCTCTGGGGTCACCCTCTGCCCCCACTCCTTGCTGTGTGCAAGGAGTGCCTTCCCCGCAACCCCCCGGCCCTGCTCCTCTATCCCTGGGCTTGGTCACAGCTTCCACGATGGCTTAACTGTCTCCAGCTGCCTTACCTGCACTTCCATCACCTGGACGGCCAATTCCCTCCTCCACTGCACGTGAGCTTCAGGCAGCTGAGGGCTTTCATCTGCACTCCTAGCTGCACCATCTCCTGCACTTAGGAATCCCGTACACACTAGGGCTGTACAGACTGCCTCTTGCTTAGCAGTGCCCAGGGGACCTTACCTAGGCTGTTAGCACCATGACATACCTCTGGGGCCAGGTGTGGTTTCTGGAAAGGCACTGAGAGTACTGACCTCTAGACCCTGTAAGGTGGTGTTGTGGGCATAGATACAAGGAGGCTGAAAGCAGCTGTGAGCATGGGTTTGTTCTGTCTCCATCATGAGACTTCCTCCCACTCCCTCCCCACAACTGGATGAATGAGGAATCGTGCTCTCTGTTCTTTCTCCTCGCCCCAGAGCAAGAAAACTGCAAGGAGGAAAACATGGGAGATTAGGCTGACTAACACACGCAGGGGTGAGGGCTTCACATTCCCTACATTCTCTTCCCATGCCTGAGACAGACAAGGGCGCAGAGACCTGGGTCACGGGCTGCTGTTCAGAGCAGGGCAGGTGGCAGTGCAGGTAGTTAGTGGACTTCTGGATAAAGAAGTGGACTTTCCCAGGAGGAGAATCTGTATGGCATTTTTTTCTATTGAAGATACAATTTCTCCTTTCTTTCTCTCTCACTTCAGTCTCCCAAATTGCTGGGACCACAGGCACGTGCCACTGTACCCTGCCTCTCTCTCTCTCTTCATTTTAATCTCTCTGTAATTGTATTTCTTCTTTATCTGATGTACAAGCTTATTGCAGGGGTATTTCCTCCCCGCCCCCTCACCCTGTAAAACGTTATCATTAAATCAGTGGTGCATCTTAGACCTGACACCATTTAGAATCAAGGAGACTCTTGTGCCATCTTCCAAGCAGACAGGTCCTGCCTTGGGAAGATGGCAGCCACCTCCCTTGGCCTCTCTAACTACGCTTCTCCCATCAAGATGAATCCTGCGTAGCGGGAGTGAATGCATGTGTCATGGCTGCAAACCTGGTCTTGCTGTGTTTACAGCCAAAAAAGTTATGCACCTCTAGGAGGGGCACTGGAGCCTCCGGAGCCTAATCCTCTAGATCTGCCTCAGGACAAGGTGTTTTAAGGGTCAGTCTTAGCCGAGGTTCATACAATTATTTGGATCTTAAGAATAACCGTATGAATTTGTATGCACACAGACACGGACGTTCAGCATTTGTGCCTTCCAGTTCAAGGACTTCACCTACATTAGCTGTCCTTCTTTTCCAGGGACCCTGAAAGGATGGTGTTATTCACACCAAAGTTATGAAACTGCAGCTGTGGAAATGGGGAACTGGCCTCAAGCAGTGACAGCGATTGAGCATCAGCGCAGGAAGCCCGGTGGCTGGAGTGACCCAGCATTAAAATGGGGATGAAGAGCAGAACGAGGACCCTTCCAGGCATTTACGGAGCTGGGACAATTGGGTTCTTTCCAGGCTCTGTCATTAAATGTTGGCCTGACCTCAGGCATGACATCCAACATATCTGAATTCCATCATACCTTGGGGGTTGCTAATGACTGCACTGCTGCTATGCACCGGGTACTTTCCCAGGTGCTTTTCTGGAGAAAAACGGATGAGATGCCTGTCCTCATTAGTTTAGCTGAGAGAGAGAGACAGAGAGAGACAGAGAGAGAGAGAGAGACAGAGAGAGAGAGAGACAGAGGGAGAGAGAGACAGAGAGAGAGAGAGACAGAGAGAGAGACAGAGGGAGAGAGAGACAGAGAGAGAGACAGAGGGAGAGAGAGACAGAGAGAGAGACAGAGAGAGAGAGAGACAGAGAGAGAGACAGAGGGAGAGAGAGACAGAGAGAGAGACAGAGGGAGAGAGAGACAGAGAGAGAGACAGAGAGACAGAGAGGTGAGAGAGAGGGAGAGAGAACATAACAATATGTGCAGTAAATATGTAAATGGTACAGTAATATTAGGTGAGAGGTCAGCAGACATTTCCTGCCGCGGAAGCTGCTATAAGGGTGCGTGCCAGCCCCAGGCTGGGCTTTACCAATCTCCTTATTTGAGGAAGGAAGTGTGATGGGAGCATTGCTTCCAAACTCCCCGTGGTGATGAGCTAGTGTTGGACTTTTATTTCAAGTCCTTTGCAGACCAATCATTTTGTAAAATACGGTAACGTGAATCACTAGAACATAAAATGAAAGCATACAAAATACAAGCCACATTGTTTTGTCATGAGATTCCACACACGTGAAACTGCTCTGTCCACTTGCTCTGCAGCAGTAGCTGCTTCCTCCTTCCTCCCTGCTCCCTGTTCTTCTCCCCCACCTCCATCCTTTGCTTTCTCCCTCCCTTTCCCCTTGCCCTTCAATGGGTCAGAGCTTTGGCTCTGCACCTGGCCAGGAAGAGGATGTGTGCCTGTGGGCCTAGTTTTTAGCCAGCTTAGGCCAGAGACTGTTACACAGGTGAAATCCAGACAATAAACAAGTCCTTTGAGATGATGAGAGCTGATGTTTCACATCGCTGGAGGAGGAAGTTGCATATATGGAAAGAGGAATGAGTAAAAATAAATCCTACAGTGTTGGGTGGGATTGCAGGTGTTGTTATCAGCTCATGGTATTTAAAATAGATAGGTAGAAATAAAATGTACTTGCATATGTATACATATGCATATACAATGTATGTGCACGTACATGTATTCCCTAGATCTAGCTATGCTGCTAGAGCATGGACACAGTGACACCCTGGCAACAGTGAGCACACCTGGTACCCATGGCTTGGGTTCTAAATGCCACACTCCTCTTAGAGGAACCAAGGCTCCTTGGAGAAATGGCTGACTCCAGGGTTGGCCAGAGAAAATCCTAGATGAGCTTGGAGAATTTATTTTGTGCCAGAAAGTATGGAAGTGCTCAAAAAGTGATGTGGGCTTGTTAAACCAGTCCAGGAGCCAGATCAAAGGCACTCCCACTGATCAAATGGAACACTTAAGCATCAAAATAATAGTGAGTCACAGTTTGTAACCCTTTGAGCAAAGTAGGAATCCAGGAGTTCACACTGATATGAATGAACAAATGGGAGAGAAGGGAAAAGACTGCCTTCTTGTTGAAGTCTCAAAGTTTTTCTCCACAAAATACTCATTAATTTCTTATCAACTAATGAGTATCGGAAACTCATTATCTGACTTCACAGTGGAGAAACCTACCAGACCTCCTCTAAACCAAGTGATAAGTTAATTTCACCTACCAATAGGACAAACTAAACTCGGGTGCCTGGTACAGTGTGGATATTTGTCCCTGCCCAAATCTCATGTTGAAATGGAGTCCCCTTGTTGGAGGTGGGGCCCGGTGGGAGGTGTTCAGATCATGGGGGCAGATCCCTCCGTGAATGGCCTGGGTCATCTCCTTGGTGATAAGTGAGTTCTTGCTCTGAGTTCAAGAGATGTGGTCATTTAAAGGTGGGTGGCATCTCCCCTCAAACCCTCTCTTGCTCCTCCTCCTGTCATGTGAGATGCCAGCTCCCCTTTGCCCTCTGCCATGATTAGAAGATTCCTGACGTCCCCAGAAGTGGAGAGATCACCGTGCTTCCTGTACAGCCTGCAGAACCATGAGCCAATGAGCCAGTTAAACTTCTTATTTATAAATTACCCAGTCTCAGGTGTTTTTTGTTTGTTTGTTTGTTTTTGACAGTCTCACTCTTGTTGCCCAGGCTGGAGTGCATTGGCAGGATTTCGGCTCACTGCAACCTCCGGCTCCCCACTGGTTCAAGAGATTCTGCTGCCTCATCCTCCCGAGTAGCTGGGATTACAGGAGCCCACCACCACATCTGCCTGATTTTTGTATTTTTAACAGAGAAGAGGTTTCACCATGTTGGCCAGGCTGCTCTCGAACTCCTGACCTCAGGCGACCCACCTGTCTTGGCCTTCCTGAATCCTGGGATAACAGGCGTGAACCACTGCACTTGACCTTAGGTGTTTCTTTCCTTTTCTTTTCTTTTTTCTTTTTTTAAGATGGAGTTTCACTCTTGTCACCCAGGCTGGAGTGCAATGGCACAATCTCAGCTCACTGCAACCTTTGCCTCCTGTGTTCACATGATTCTCCTGCCTCAGCCTCCAGTGTAGCTGGGATTACAGGTACCCACTGCCACACCCAGCTAATTTTTTGTATTTTTAGTAGAGACATGGTTTCACCATGTTGGCCAGGCTGGTCTCAAACTCCTGACCTCAGGTAATCCTCCTGCTTTGGCCTCCCAAAGTGCTGGGATTACAGGTGTGAGCCACTGCACCCGGCCTCAGGTGTTTCTTTATAGCAACACAAGGACAGCCTAACACAGTGCCCCCAGATGTGGTACACTAAGAGAGCACAGTGTCACTTCTAAGGGATTCTTGCCCCAAACGCACAGATGACAAAGAAACCTGAGACAAGCCCACACCAAGGAGCATTTTTATCCAATGAAAGACGCGTATTTAAAAAGTGAAGATCGTGGAAGACAAAGGCTTTGAAACTGTTTCGGATGGAAGGGAATTGGAGTTGTGAAACCACAGGCAACGTGTGATCCTGAATTGCGCTCTGGACCTTTGAAAAACATTGTTAGTGCCATTGGGGAAACTTGAATGGGGGTTGGAGACGTGATGGGGCTATATATAGAGCCACGTGTATGTCTTGATTTTGATGCTGTACTTAGTTTATGTAGAAAAATGTCCTTGTGTGTAGGAAATGCACAGTGGAGCATTAACAATAACAGATGGCCCAGCGTCATATCAGCAACTGGTTCAGGAACACCCAGGTGTACACCACAACCACCCAGCTCCATCCTCACACATCGAACGTGAAGGTATTGAGATAAATGCTAACAATTAGGGGGCCCCCCGGTGAAGAGTACACAGCAGGAAGGAAGCTCTTTGTACCCCTTCTACAACTTTTCTGTAAATTTGCAGTTATTTCAAAATATAAAAAGTTAAACATTTGCTAGAAAAGTTTCTAAATGTTTACTCTTGGTTTCTGCTCAGGGGTGGGTGGCTTACGGCTCCTGCAGAGGCATTCCAAGCAACACGGTCCGACAACGCATGGAACGACCTGAGTTTCGTGTTTCTAACACGTTGACTCGAATCCAGCATGTGCTGGTGCTGGCTGTGTCCTGATGTGGCAGTGAGAGCTGCTTCTCCCTATAATTTCAATCGTGCAGCTGGAGAAATCCCCATGAAATACCCCATCAAGGTGAATGAGCACGAGAGGCATTTCTACCCGAGAAGTCCCTTTCTCCAGCTCCTAGCACACTTGGTAACACCCACGAATCCTAAGGGAGGTGTTTTCTGTAGGCTCAGATGTTCCTGGTATAGAAATCTGACCAGCAGAGAGTACCCCCGGGTGGGGCCAGAGCACATCCCACGTCCTGGACCCAGCCCTTTGGGAGACAGAGGCAAAAGGCAATTTGGCAAAGAAGTAGCCCATTGTTTAAGTTGTTTGGGCGTCCCTTTTGTTTCATTACCTGCATTTAATTTTGACTATTTTATGGAGTTAAATGTGTGATCCTTCTTATTAGATTCTTAGACGGCAGCTTTGCTTTATGCAAGAACACCTGTCTATGTGAACGTTTGTAAATGCTTTTTAACAAGTTTTCAAGCAACCTTGGGCACACAGCTGGCCGGGGAGCTCCAGTGGAAGGGGCCAGCTGCTTGGCTGCCAGAATTGGAACGAGCACAGGACATGTGCAGCCACTGTAAACAAGAATGAATTTTCCTTAACCTTTATGAGTCAAATATTTATTTTTGGAATATTAACAAAATCAAAAGAATTGCCGTGTTCTTTTAAGTCAAAACACACTGACGTGCAGCTTTTAAGAAATTTTATTTAATGGAATAGTCTTAAATTGAAGCTAAAACAAATTCAGAAACACTGGCGATTTCTTGCCCAGTGTACATAGCACTGAAGCAACATTAAAAAAATCTTTAATGCTCTATAAAAGAAGTAATGAAATCCCTCTTTCCATAAACTGTCCATCAGATGATGAGCATGCTGAAAATTCCCAAGTATGCCGTGGATAGAAAGCTCTTGCTGTGTGGCATGGTGTGTGTGCATGTGTGTTGAGGGGATGATAGATGTGAGCTCCGTAACTCCTCCCTCCCTTTACCCTCCCTCTCTCGCCCTTTCCGTCTCATAAGCACATGTGCGTGGGTAGGGAGATGTGGGAGTTGCTGGCTTCTTAAAAAAATATTTTTGAGACAGGGTCTCACTCCATTGCCCAGGCTGGAGTGCAGTGGTGTGATCACGGCTCACTGAAGCCTGGACCTCCTGGACTCAGGCGATCCTCCCACCTCAGTCTCTTGAGTAGCTGGGACTACAGGCCCACCACGTCCTGCTAAATAGCTAAATAATTGCTTTTTGTAGAGGCGGCATCCGCTTTGTTGCCCAGGCTGGTCTCACACTCCTGGTCTCAAGGGATCCTCCTGCCTCCATCTCCCAGAGAGCCGGGTTACAAGTGCGAGCCACCTGGTCAGAACTGCTGTTTTAAAGTGGCTAGGAACAGATCTATGGAAGAACTCTTTTCTTTCAAGCAGGGGTGAGGAGAAAGGTAAAGCTATCTTTTCCAAACTCTGCAAAGCAGCATTTCTGCATGTGGACTGCAATTAAAGAAAGGAAAAAAGAAAGAAAAAAACAACAAAAACATAGCTCATTTTGTCTTAGAAACAATTTACCTCTTTCTCTTGGTTTTGTCGTGATTGTGTTTTATGGAGAAATTTTCATAGAGGTGATTTTACATACAAAACACCCAGAACCAGCGACCTAATTTGCGGGACCCAGTGCAAAATGAAAATTTGAGGCCCCTACTTCAAAAGGATTAAGAAGTTCAACATGGGAACAACAGAGTATTATTAAGCCCAGGGACCTTCTGAGGCTGGGATCACTGGCAGCACGGGTCGCCTGAAGTAATGATTCAGCCCTGCAAACATGGAAGTGTATTGAATTGTAAGTCCCAGCACTCTGGGAGGCCGAGGTGGGCAGATCACCTGAGTTCGGGAGTTTGAGATCATCCTGGCCAACATGGGGGAAACCCCGTCTCTACTAAAAATACAAAAATTAGCCAGGCGTGATGGTGGGCACCTGTAATCCCAGCTACTCAGGAGGCTGAGGCAGGAGAATCACTTGAACCCAGGAGGCAGAGGTTGCAGTGAGCTGAGATCACACCACCGCATTCCAACCTGGGTGACAGAGTAAGACTCTGCAAAAAAAAAAAAAAAGCCCAACATAAGTTAGCAAGCTGAGTGTTTCCAGCGTAAAGCAACGGTTTATGACCAAGTCACCACTAAGTACAAGTTTAACTTAAGCCTGTCGCCAAGTAAAAGTTATTATTATTTTTAAACCAGAAGTTGGAAGAATTCAGAGTCTAAATTAAGGGATTATGTGGTAAGAAATTTTCAGAAACTTAATAAGTCTCACAGTTTGTCAAATAGAAGCCTCTCTTCTCCTTTGTAAAATAGAAGTAAGGTATTTTAAAATTTCAGAGCTGAAGACCCCACCAGGGGTGATCAGAAGCCATCCAAGTGTGACATCCTTATTGAGCAGGTCAAGGAAATTAGACCCATGAAAATAAATTAACCAGGAACTTGAATCTGCGACTCGTGATTCAGTATTTGGCTCTTTGTACTACATTAAATTCTTTTCCATATTTTTCTTTCGTGACTCCATAGTGAAAGACCAATCAGTGGAATGAATTGATAAGCTCCATTGACAAGTGGCCCGAGTGCATCAATGACTGTAGTCTCATGGATGCTGCAGCTGGGCCTACCTTCCGAGGCAGTTTTTTCCCAAGCTGCACTTGGCAGGGTGAATACTTATCGATGAGCATATGGAACAACAGAAAGTCTTCTATGATGCTGGTGGAAGTGTAAATTGGGACAAGTTCGTTTGTAAAATAATTTTCCAGAGTCCAGTGACAATTCTGCAACATAGAGACTCTCTCTCTCAATATTTACACCAGGTAGAATCTCACACATGTGCTCCAGGAGACATTTTAAGAATGGTCATAGCAATATTCTTCGTAAAAACCCCAAACTGGACACGACAACTCAAATATGTTTAGAGAGTGGATAAATATATTTGGTATATTCATACTTTTGAACGCCACATGGCAGTGAAAAATCAATCAATTATAGCCAAATAGATTGATGTGGATGAGCTTCAGAAACACAATGTTGGGTGAAAAAGAAGTTACACAAGACTACAAATAGCATAATCTCATCTGTATGAAATATATGCAAAACTAAACAATATTGCTTAAGAACACATACATAAAAAGAATATCAAGAAAATGATAAACATAAAATCCATGATAATGGCGACTTCAGGCAGACATGGAGTAGGATAGGATAGTGGAGGAGCCCTCAAGGAACCAAGGTGTCCACAATCTATCTATCTATCTATCTATCTATCTATCTATATCTATTATCTATTATCTATCTATTATCTATCTATGTATGTATCTATCTATCTACCTATTATCTATCTATTATCTATTATCTATCTGTTATCTATCTATCATCTATCTATTATCTATCTATTACCTATCTATCTATTATCTATTATTTATCTATCTGTTATCTATCTATCATCTATCTTCTGTCATTTATCTATCTATCATCTATCTCTCTGCCTATCATCTATCATTTATCTATCTGTTTATTATCTATCATCTATCAATCTATCAATCATCTATCATCAATCTATAATTTATCTATCATCTATTTATTTATCTACCTATCTACCTACATATCATTTGTCTATCTACCTATCATCTATGAGATTTTCCTTTGTAAGTGGTATATATTTCATAAAAAGTATGAAAAAATACTAAATGTAGAGGACACTGGCCCATGATGGAAGGTCAAATTTCATTTTGAGCCTTCTCCTTCAGCAATCCAAGATTTTCAGAACATATTTAATAATCATGAACAAGAAATATACAATAAGAACACAATGTGTTTTATCATCTTAGCAGTTTATTCCTTATCTTAATTGCATTGTGTGGAAATTGTGTTTGGCTGTATTCAACAGAACATTCCGTAACAGTGGTTCCTAGAAGATACATGTTGGTGTCTCACTAACAAGAAAATAAGCAATAGATGTTATTAGGGACTCTAGTTCATTCTAAATCTCCTTTCTAGGGACTTTTGTAGCCATCCATGGTCCACAGGGTGTGAGCTTTTGTGTCATGTGTGCAAGATGGCTACTGGCACTCAAGCCATCACATCCACATTCCTGGCTCAAAGAAAGACTAGGGCAAAGGGCAAAAGGGACAATCTAGACAAATCTGTTCACTTGTAAAGGCTTTCCCGGAAGTCTCACTTGACCAGAACTGTATCATGTGGCCACTGTGAACTGCAAGAGAGGCAGGAAATGTAGCTGAGTGCATAGTCGTGCTTAGCCCTTAATAAATAAATGTTAATAAAATTGGGGTCTTGTTATTAAGAAAATGGAGAATGTCCAGACCAATGCCCTCAAACCAGGAGGCGATTAGCCATCTCTGCTATGCTAATTTATTGTTTCTGAATAAGAAAGTTGAAATGCAATAGTAATTCTAAAATGAAAGAAAATTATTGCGGCTATTATTAATAAATGTAATGCTATTAAGGTAGTAATTGATTCTGCTCACCAAACGTGGCAGAGAAATATTCTTTTGTATTTTAAGCCTCTGAGATTTGTTTTTATTTTTAATTAGTTTGTTATCAAAGCATTAATTTGACTATAATTTGACCTATATTTGAATTATAATTATATATTATTACATAATTATTGTATTATATACCATATAATGATATATGATAATTATTTTATATAATTATATATTTATAATTATATATTATATATAAATATATAATTGTATATAATAAAATTATATATTATATTTGAATTATATTAGTTTTGCTATATTTGATGATGCTATATTTATATATTACTGATACATTAAACTCATATTTATCCAGAATCAAAATGTTCCGACACATCAAATAGTCATTAAATAAATATATTATCATTTCTAGTGTTTCCTATTTATATATCTTTTTACCACACTCTTTTAAAAGTATCATTAATTTATATATAGTTATACACAGTTATAGTGAATCAGAATAATTCTTCAATTAGAATAAATTACATTAGCATTTCTAGTATTGTGCTTACATTTTATGTAATACTTTTAATATGAGAGATGCTGCATTTGTTTCAATTGTTGAAGCCAGCCAACCCCTCTTTCACATATATTTGAAAATATTAAAGAAAATGTTCAAAAATTAAATTATGTTTCTCCTCTGTGAATTTAAAAAAAATACTTTTTGTGTCAAGAAGAAAAAAAGAATTCTTTAATCCTCTGGATTATTGCACACAAATTGGTAACTCAAAATTCCATGGACCTGGCTGAGAATTCAGCTGCAAGATAAACAAAGATCTAACACATACCCCCCACTGCTGAAAATGAATTATTTCGGCCAGGAACATACCAATGCTCGTCACAATGACATCAGCTTATTGTAACCTTCCCTCCGTGTAGACAAAATAACTGATAGGTCTTTCAGATCTGCCCAAACCAAAGCCATGAGTCATCATCCCTGGGCCGCCACACAAGGGGGCCACCTTGGAATAGCATCTTTCAAACAGATCGCCCTCAAAATTCAGGATTAACGTGCAATAAACAGCTGGATGCAGGCACGCCTGCAGGGAGATCCCGTCCTGCTGCTCCCCTGCTGGGCACGTTGCATCAGCCTGAGGGTGAGGCAGGAACGGGGGTGGGAGTCTGGGGCTCCCTGCAGCCCGAGTCCATGGTGACAACAGTTGGGCATAGGACCATTTTTATGGCATCTTCATCCTTCTTTTAAGACCATTTATACATTTCTCCAGCTTTTTTCTATTCATTAGATTAATATAAACTTGCAGAGTTTTGAAAACTGAGGATGAAGTTATATTTTCTTTCCACATTAAATATCTCTTAAGCCAGAAATGAATTAAAACAAAACAAACACATCTATTGGTATTTGGGGCAATGGAAAATGTTTCTCTGAGTGTCCTGATTTATTTGAAATGCTTAATTAACCATAAAAATCTTACTATTTACATCGTGCTTTCTACCATAAAAACCTGTTTCACCCAATCTCACTCACCCAAGAGACTAGCAGGGCAGTGATTTTTCACCATCTCTCTCCCTGAGCCTACTCATTACTTCCCCAGATCTGGACAGATCACTCCATCTCTCCAGACCTTGGCAAAAGGGAAAAAGAAATTTTTGTTTCACTTCCTTCACTGGGCAGTTTAAAGATCAATATGAAAATAAGGACAAGAAAAGTCTCTAATAAGCTGTTCTACTGGCATAAGATGTTATTGGTAGTAATACTCGTGGCATCTAAGCTGCTTCTCTTTGTGAATGTGGATCAGATTTGGAGATAACCTGACTTCCACATCGTCACTCAAATGTGAGTGCTGCAGCCCCGATCAATGCACAGTGAGGGTCTGACTGCCATCCCCACTGCAGCCTGGAAAAGTGGCATCCCTGATCTCCTCTAGCAAGATCCTGACAGTGCAGCTTCATACGCGCCTCTGCTAAGTCAAGCCAGAGTGCGAATCTATGAGCTCAAACCTTGTGCAAGGTGGAGTCCCTTCTTAAGGGACAGAAGCCACCTGTTGAGGAGTGGCAGGTTACAATGTAAGGACTCCCTTTGGCTGTTTAGCCACGGTCTGTTTCATAAAACCTTGATATTCTTCAAGGGTAGGGCAACCTAAGTCAATTTTCAGAAAGTATCTCTATCATCATTGGATGCATGACTATAATTTCTATGATCAGGTGGCCTTTTCAAACAGAAGTCTCTCTGGAATAGTGATATTGCATTGCCTGAGAGACCAGAGAAGTTAAAGAAGATGAATGTTCTTGTACCTTAAGAAAGCCTTTGGTGGGTGCTATTAACTGAATGTTCACATATCCTCAAATGTGTCTGTTGAAACCTTACCCTCTTACATGATGGAATTAGGAGATGGGGGTCTGTTGGAGGTAATTTGGGTTAGAGGAGGTCATGAAGGTAGAGCCCACGTGAATAGGGTTCGTGTCCTTATAGGGGCCCCCAAAGAGCAGGCGTCCTTTGTCTGCCATGTGAGGACACAGTGAGAAAGCACTGTCTAGGAGGAACAGTTCCTCACCAGACACCAAAACTGCCTTGATCTTGGACTTCCAGAATGCAGAACCACCAGAAACAAACTTTTGTTGTTGTAAGTCACTCAGGCTAAGGTATTGGGTTATTATAGCCCAAATGGACTAAAACGGTGGGGTTACAACCATGTTCCCCTCCAAGTAATTTGCGTGGTCAGTAGCAGACTATGAAAAGAAGGGATAAAGGTGAGATTTTCCAAATTACTTCCTATAAGTGCTATTACCTACAAGGAGTTCGGCTGCTGTGGAGGGCCGCATGACAGCTGGAGCAAACACCACTCAGCTCATCAGTGCCCTTGTCACTGGCCACCCCTCACATCATCTCATGGGTGCCCTTCTCAGCTCAGAGCCCCTCACATCATCTCATCAGCGCCCTTGTCACTGGCCACCCCTCACATCATCTCATGGGGGCCCTTCTCAGCTCAGAGCCCCTCACATCATCTCATCAGCGCCCTTCTCACTCAGAGCCCCTCACATCATCTCATGGGGGCCCTTCTCACTCAGAGCCCCTCACATCATCTCATCAGCGCCCTTCTCACTCAGAGCCCCTCACATCATGTCATGGGGGCCCTTCTCAGCTCAGAGCCCCTCACATCATCTCATCAGCGCCCTTCTCACTCAGAGCCCCTCACATCATCTCATGGGCACCCTCCTCACTCAGAGCCCCTCACATCATGTCATCGACGGTCTTCTCAGCTCAGAGCCCCTCACATCCCACGCTGCCTCAGCTCCTGTGAGGCCCCCGTGTGCTCCTATAAAGACAATCAATCAGCCTTCCTCCAATGCGCCACAGACGGGATCGTGCGGCTCACCTTTCTTCCCTTTTGCGAGGATGTAACTTCTGATGCACTCACAGAGGCCCCTATTTCCTTCTTCATCCAGTCTGATACACTGAACGTGTGGAAGAAGGCAGGCCCGTCGGACCTCAATGGTCCTCTGTTGAGTTCTGCTTTGCACGCTTTAGCGGGTGGTCTCACTACATCCTCAGATGCACTTTTTTGGGAAAGTGGACATGGTGTTCCCCTGTTCTCCTTCATTGGCCCTAAAGGTTTCCCATTCCTCTTAGGCAAAAATGCAATGTACACAACTATTCCCACTTATTAATTTCTATGTCCCAGAAACTGTCCTAGACACTTTACATAAGCTCACTTAAGTCTCAAGACCATCCTGTGAGGTTTGTATTCTTATACCCATTTTACAGATGAGGAAATAGGATCAGTAGGTTGATTAACACAGCTAAATGGCAGAGCTGGATTTGGTCTGAGGTCAGCCTGACTTTTCCTTCAGGATGATGCACTGCTTCTTCTGATGAAGGATCGGGGATGCAGAATGGGACTGATGTATCTGTCCAACCATCCCACTCATTCTCCCCACTTTGCATACTCTTCTCTGGGCCATCTACAGACAGGTGAGGGGCCCCAGGCAGATAGCTCCTCGGGACACTGAGCTCCACATTGAAAGGTTACTCAAATGAATGCGCAGAGGAGCTGTGAGTGAGAAAGTAAGCACTCCAGCGTGAAGAGCCCTGGAAAAGCCACCCTCGCTCTGGCACCTGTCATGCAGCCCTCACAGCAGTACTCCCATGGGGTATGGGAGGACAGGCGCACTTCTGTTGGTCTTTCTTTCCTCTTGTTCATCCCAGTAGGGCCTGGACCTGCAGCTGGGGCTCGGAGTCCCCTGGGGCCACAGCCACACAGCCCAGCAGACCCAACCTTGGGCAACTGCACTAGCTGGATTAGAAAACTCCAAACATTGCACGTGTTCTACATCCAGCATTTACTATTTTGTTAATCAGAAGATAGATGCAAGGCCAAGGCGGGTGGATCACGAGGTCAGGAGATCGAGACCACGGTGAAACCCCGTCTCTACTAAAAAAATACAAAAAATTAGCCAGGCGTGGTGGTGGGCGCCTGTAGTCCCAGCTACTCAGAGAGGCTGAGGCAGGAGAATGGCGTGAAGCCGGGAGGCGGAGCTTGCAGTCAGCCGAGATTGCGCCACTGCACTCCAGCCTGGGCGACAGAGCGAGACTCCGTCTCAAAAAAAAAAAAAAAAAGATAGATGCAAGAAAACATTGGGCAGAAAGGAAGCTTCCAGCAGACAGCATCTCTAGCTCTCAGTAGGTAACAGCCTGGAGGACTCTTTGCCACCCCTAGGAAGGCCTGATCGGGGCATCCTTAGGGCTACCCTGTGGAACAGCCCCTTTCCTTTCTCCAGGGAAACCCGGGCTCCTGCTTTGCATCCTGAGAGGGTGAGAGGACCTCTTCCTGTGCATGCCTGAAGTAGAGAATCTTTGAGACGTAGAAAGCTTTCTATATACCAGTCATTTATTCCTGGTGTCCACATGGATTTCAGTCTGATCCAGGCAGAGATGTGCTTTGGGCGTCCCTGTGGAGAACTTTGCAGCAGCCAACTCAACTAGCAGCTAATGAGTTGTCATGTGAGTCTCACACAAAAACAGGCATCCAAGACTGTGTGGTCATGCGGTGGGTAGAAATGAGGGGGAGACAGAGACAGAGAGAGAGAAGAGAGAGAGAGAGAGTTTAACAAGGTAAGCCCCAGGACAGGGATGACCCTTGAGATGGCTGGCTCATGGTGAGTGCTAAGTGTACATTTGTTAACTAAACAAATGAACCAAATGTCAAAAATGACAAAGTGTATTTTGATGCTGCTCAAAATGAGGGACTAATAGAACAAACATAATGATTTCTGGTGAAATAGCATAATATACTGACTGCTCTGAAGTCCTGAGTTTAGAAGGGGAGAGATTTGTCGTATCCAGCTCCTTGCTACCATTCGGTGCTGAGGCTGAGACAGGACCCCTCGTGTCACATCAGCTGGGGTGCCCTCTGTCCCACCGTGCTGTTGACGCCAAGGTGTCTACACCTCAGTGAAAGAATACTACCCTTCTACCAGGACCAAGGGTCTGGGTAAATTCCACTTCAGAATGCAGCCTTCTTTCCTGACAGGCACAGTTATTTTTGTCTTTTCGTAACCCAGTTTCAGTAAGTCACGCTCATCCTGGGCAATGCATTAAGCAGAGTTCTTTCTTATCATGCGTTCTTTGGAAAAATAAGCTCAATTTCCACTGCAGCTTTTGGAGCATGATGAGGGTGGCCCTGGAAGCTCTAGTTTCTGACTGAACTGAGTTGGTGAGCAGAAGCACATCATCTGCCAGGCCACAAGAGGACAGCAGTGGTTCGAGATCCAGGTTGCTGCTGCCTCCTCCGTCAGGCTCCCTCCCCCGCACCCCCCCCCCCCCGCCCCCACCTCCTGCCGGCATCAGAAGCACCTGCGTGATTTTAGGACTTACTTCGTCATGCTGTTCCAGGATTCTAATTTGCATGGGTCTTTATTGATGAATGTGCTGGAAAAACCCCAGAATGATTTCGGCATCCCAAGCTGAAACCGGGCCATGCTTTCCATCCTTCCAGAATATTCTGACATCACTGTTGTCTCCATTATCACAGTCTCACTGAGAAAGTATGAGAAATGCTTTACCTAAAAGGAAAAACAGGAGCGAGTCGTGTCGCGTCTCTTGGCCCACGTGGTCAGAACTGGGGTAATAGTGAAGGTCTGAAAAGAAAATGCTCAACCTTGCAGACTTGCCATTTCCTTATCTTATGTTAGCTCATTGGTTTTATCAAAATCTAAGAAAACTTTATGACTCATAACTTTCCTTCATTAAATAAGTATTTGACTCAAAAATGTTTATTGCACACTTACTATGCGTTGGGAATAGATGGTACGTGCTAGGAATACAGATACACACAAGCTGCAGTTCCAGGTGGGAGCTGTTGTTGGAATAGGCAGGAGGCAGACGTGTGAACTAACGAGTTATAATTCTGCATGCTGAAGCCAAGCTCAGGCCATGCAAAGGTCCTGTTGGGGGGAGCCCCTGGATGGGGGCACTGTGGCAGGGAGCCCCAGTGGGGGGCCACCCTTAGGATGAACCCAGGGAAACTGTGTCATGGCCAGGTGCTGTGCTAATGCTTTCCATACGCGATCCCCTGCAGTTTGCATAGACTCAGGAGGCAGGTACCAGGCTTAGACTGTTTCATAGCTGGAACAACTGAGATTCAGGAAAGAGAATCCAATTGTCCCCACTATTAATAGTAAACGGGAGGGCTGAGATGGGAACGCAGATGCGGACTTGAGAGCCCGGGCACTAACCACTACTCTACACCCCCTTCCCATCCTGGCCTCTGGGCTCCTGATCTGGACTCGTGCTTGCTGGCACCTCCTTCGTGTGGTCACTGGAGCCAGAGGTGCTTCACCAACTGTGCATGCAGGAAGCAGCTTCTAGTCCCTTCTGCAGAGATGGCTGCTGGCAGCCTTAGGGTTGCGGCTCTGCACTGGGAACCCCGCCCCCACCTGGTCTGTGGTCACGGCTCCTCTGGCCCTGTCGGCCAAAAAGCCATCCTCACACCCACTATGAGCTAAGGCAGGGCCGTGTGTCGTTGGTTGTAATATATATATATACACATACACATATTTGAGACGGAGTCTCACTCTGTCACCCAGGCTGGAGTGCAGTGGTGTGATCTCGGCTCACTGCAACCTCCACCTCCCAGGTCCAAGCGATTCTCCTGCCTCAGCCTCCCAAGTAGCTGGGGTTACAAGTGCATGTCACCATGCCTGGTTAATTTTTTTGTACTTTTAGTAGAGATGGAGTTTCACCATGTTAGCCAGGATGGTCTCGATCTCCTGACCTCATGATCCCTCCACCTCGGCCTCCCAACATTGGTTGTAATATTTCTTTTGCCAAGTATCGTGCCTGACATGTTCCATAATAATTCATTATAAATGAACAAATGAGTGACTATAAGCACACACATTCTGTTCATTTATGAGAAAAGTTCCTGGTCCTACTGGTGACCTCCTAGAAGCCCCTCTGTAGGGGACTCTGTGGGTGAGCAATCCATGGTCTCCATGTCATTGGAAGATTCTGGCTTCCCATCTTTGATGGACCCACAAAAGGGTTTCATGGTTCCTGACCTCAAGCTTCAGCATGTTGACATCAACTGTGCTGTCTTTCTGGACTTTTCATTAAATTCAACAAAATCAAATTATAAGACACAATAACTATTTCATGGCAGGCTCACTGTCTTGAAACCGTTCTTTTTCATGTTTACTCTTGAAATGAAAAGACAATTCTAGGTTTAAATTGAAAGTATCCATTAGCCTCTATGAGTACAAGTGAGTGCAGAGTCCCACACTTGGCAGCTCCCAGCCGGCATCATCTCTGGAGGCTGTGATGGGCACAGTGTTTATGCAGCACCGGATCTGTTTTCACGGATCTTCTCCCAGCATATCTCACAGGCTCGAGAACTCTGCATTCAATCCCCTCGTTCTTCATGTCTTTTTTGTTTGTGCAGTATGCTGATGTGAACTGTGACGGCTCTGCAAGACACCTGGAGGAGGTTTTGATGATGCTGAAGTTCTCAATGTCGCAGTATGTCAATACTTTGATAGAAAAATAAATCTGTGAAGTTTAGAGGTTGGGGATTCGCCCCAATAGTTCAGTCTTTGTAGCCATGCTCCAGTCCAGCCAAGTGATGTAGCCTCAAAAGATTTTCCTCTGTGTGCTCTGCACCAAGGAGACAGCACTGCAGTGAGATGTATGAGAGACCATTCAGGTATAGGAAACACCTCTGATTTGATTGTGTCCCACCCCTAGCCATGTCCTGCTGCCCCTTGGCCACCTGCACCCCTGGAAGGTGACCAGATCTAAGCACCTCATATCAAACCCCCACATTTTTTTTCTTTTTTTTTTTTTTGAGACAGAGTCTTGCTCTGTCACCCAGGCTGGAGCACTGGAGTGTAATGGTGCCATCTCAGCTCACTGCAACCTCCACCTCCCAGATTCAAGCGATTCTCTTGCCTCAGCCTCCTGAGTAGCTGGGATTAAAGGCACATGCCACCATGTCTAGCTAATTTTTGTATTTTTAGTAGAGATGGGGTTTCACCATGTTGGTCAGGCTGGTCTCGAACTCCTGATCTTGTGATCCACCCACCTTAGCCTCTCAAAGTTCTGGGATTACAGATGTGAGCCACCGCGCCCAGCCCAAGCCCCCACCTTTCTAGGTAAGCTTATGATCACAGCTGATAGTGAGACCTGAAGCGGCTGGGCTTCTGGGGCCGGTGGGGACTTGGAGAACTTTTCTTTCTAGCTAAAGGATTGTAAATGCACCAATCAGTGCTCTGTGTCTAGCTAAAGGATTGTAAACGCACCAATCAGCACTCTGTAAAAATGGACCAATCAGCACTCTGTAAAATTGACCAATCAGCAGGATGTGGGAGGAGCCAAATAAAGGAATAAAAGCTGGCCACCAGATCCAGCAGCAGCAACCTGGTCAGGTCCCCTTCTGGGCTGTGGAAGCTTTGTTCTTTTGCTCTTTGCAATAAATCTTGCTGGTGCTCACTCTTCGGGTTTGCACTACCTTTAAGAGCTGTAACACTCACTGCAAAGGTCTGCAGCTTCACTCCTGAAGTCAGCCCGACCACGAACCCATGCAAAGTAACAAACAAGTCCAGACGTGCCACCTTTAAGAGCTATAAGACTGACTGTGAAGGTCCCGGGGCTTCATTCTTGAAGTCCCTGAGACCAAGAACCCACTGGGAGGAACCAATTCTGGACACAATAGTATCACAGGGCTTCAGAGTCATAAATGAGATATAAAGCAAATCCATTAAGTTTTAACTAAGTTTCTGTGTGTTGGGGTTTTCTGTATATAGTATAGGTAAAGATGTACAGTTCTAGGAGACACATATTAGGTTGCTATGTATTGAAAAGTTAGAAATGACCACTTCTGGGTCTTTTCTCATCAAGTTACACAGAAAAAAAAGTCACAACCAAGGTAGTATGGAAAAAGTTCCTGATCACCACTGAAAACCTGTGTTCTTTGTCTGCCCCTAGAATGTATAAACCTATAACTTTCTGCCAATCACTTAAACTCGCAGAATCACGGTTTCTACATCTGTCTAGTGGAGATGATAGTGCCCTGTCTACCTCATGAGATTACTGTGGGGAGAAGATAGGAAAAGTCATTTTAACTACAAAGCCCTATACAAATGTTCTTATTGACCACTGTGATATGTATTTTCCTTTCTGGGCTCGTCATATCCCAGGTCTTGTGTATTTTATAAGTACAGTTGACCCTTGAGCAACATGAGTTTGAGCTGTGAGGGTCCACTTACATGTGGATTTTCTTCTTCCTCTGCCACGCCTGAGCCAGCAAAACCAACCCTTCTTCTTCCTCCCATTTCTCAGCCTACTCACTGTGAAGACAAGGACTAAGACCTTTATGATAATCCATTTCCACTTTGTGAATAGTGAATATACTTTGCTTCCTTATCTTTTTCTTAATAACATTTTCTTTTCCCTAACTTAACATTGTGAGAATATAGGATATAATGCATACAACATACAAAATATGTGTTAAACCACTGTTTATGTTGTTGAGAAGGTTCAGTCAACAGCAGGCTATAAGTAGCTAAGTTTTTTTTTGTTGTTGTTTTTTTTTTTGAGACGGAGTCTTGCTCTTTCACCCAGGCTGGAGTGCAGTGGCGCGATCTCGGCTCACTGCAAGCTCCGCCTCCCGGGTTCACGCCATTCTCCTGCCTCAGCCTCCGGAGTAGCTGGGACTACAGGCGCCTGCCACCACGCCCGGCTAATATTTTGTATTTTTTTTTTTTAGTAGAGACGGGGTTTCACCGTGGTCTCAATCTCCTGACCTCGTGATCCGCCCACCTTGGCCTCCCAAAGTGCTGGGATTACAAGCGTGAGCCACTGCGCCCGGCCATAGTTAAGTTTTTGAGGAGTCAACAGCACGGGTCAGTGGCACTCCTGACCCATGTGTTATTCAAAGGTCAACTGTACAGTGTTTGCCAGGAGCCTACGATGTGCCTGGAAGTGCCAAGCATCAGTTCCTGTTTACCACCTTTCCCAGTTCCTTTCTTCAGTAAATACTGATGTGACTACTTTGTATCAGGAACTATGGTGGGCACTGGGGAGCCAAGGATGATGGCCATGCAGCCCCTGTCAAGAGGAGGAGATGGATGGCCAATGTCCACAGACTCATCAGAGCTAAACAATGAAGCGGATCACAGGGACGACACCAGGGACACTCACCAAAGCCAGAGAGAGGCACTGGCCCCAGGAGACGCTGATCAGGGAAGCCTTGTGAGGGAGACAGCGTGTCAGTTGATTCTTAAAGATGAGTAAAATTCTCCAAGTTAGGAGGAGAGGGAAATATGTTCCAGGTAGAGGGAGAGTAGATTTAAAGATGGCCTGAAAATTAGGGAGCACATCTAAGAAGGCCTAGGACCCAGCCTTGAGGAACAACATTAAACAGCCATGTAAAGGGAAATAGGCTTGCAAAAGAAACAATAGAGTAGCAGTTGGAGGGAGGGAAAAGCAGAAAAAATGTAAAAACAATTGTTACTGAAACCCCAGGGGCTTGGTCTAAATCCTGCTGCTGGCCTCACAGAAGTCTATCACTGAGATGAGGTATGTTGCCAAGGAAGAAGGCTTTAGTTGGGTGCTGCAGCTGAGGAGATGGGGGACGGTCCATCTCAAATCCAACTCCTGACTGACTAAAACTAGGGGTTTACATAGCAGGAGAGAAATTTAACAATGTGTGGAAAACAGGAACTCCGGAGGGGTAAGAAAGCAATCATAATCAGTGAAGGACCTGGTCTTCTCATGGTCTGGATGCCATGATCTGTGAGTTTCAGTCCTTTGTTACTTTCTGAGAGGTCTGGGTGTCCTTTCCTGAAGAGGAAACTCAGATAAAACAATTGTAAGTGTCACACTTTAAGACCAGAAAGGTCAATTTCCCTGTTTATTAAAAAAACCCTGTCTATGGGATTATTGGGTTAGTTTCACAAGCAGAATAATCACATGGCAGACACCAAGGGAAGAGAGAGTTTAATGTATGAGGGGAAAGTGAAGAAAATGCAGTGGTTCTAGTTTACTCCTGCCTCATGGGCTTGTTAATCAGAATGCTTTCCTTTAGCTTTCAACAGAGATTAGAATTTAAAAATATGATTATGATTGAAAATTAGACTGGAATATTTTGGCACATGGGAGATTTCGAGAAATGATATGCATTGTACAAATCTTGGATGGGCTTGCAGGAGAAGCCAGGAGGTCAACTGGGGAAAGTGAAGTGGTGGAAAGACACGATGACATATTTACCCACTTCAAAATGCAGTGGACGGCTGCCCCCTGCCAGGGTCTTTTAGGCCTGTGGGTGCATCAGAAGAAGTAAGCGCATAGTTTGGAAAGTTCTTATCTTGTCATGAAAGTTTACACTGTCTTTTAGACCCAAAGGCCAAAGAAATCACTTGCAGACCTAATTTCTCACTCAGGCTGTATATCACATCGTTTCTAGATGGTGTTGCTGTGAGATTCATTACTGTGATTAAGGCAAAAGTGAGAGAAGGTGCCTTCTGTGGCTACATGTATACCAATTTTTATTGTATGCATATCATTTTTACTATATGGCTAACATAATATTAAATTGTGCATCTGCCATGGATGGACTCTGCAAATCTGTGTGTGTGAAAGGAGGTGAGGCTTATCTTAACGAGTCATCCAAGGATTCCAGAGAGGGGACATCTGAGACCCGAGCCAGGACAAGCTATGGCTCATCAGGACTCACTGCTAAGAGTAAATAGGTGCATGTAAGGTTTTTCCAGAATAAAAATGGGAAATGAGTATGAAGTTGAGTTCCTATCTCAGACGCAAGAAAAGGTTCTGTTTTGGAAACTGCAAATATGTTCTGGAATAGAGTCAGACGTTCAGGTAGACCAGTTTTCTGGTGCCTGGGAAACAAGATAGTGCTCAAAATGCTGGGGGAAAGGAATTGGGCAAGGGACATTCAAGTTGATATTTTAAGTATCACAGTAATGACACTGGAGTTTTGTAGAGCCCTTTTCCTAAGAGAATTATTGATTTCCTTAATCAGAACTTTTGCACACTACTCTTTTATGTTTCTATGCTTTTTTTTCCTCATCTTTTCCTTCTTATTAAATTCCATTTATGAAATGGCAGGCTCACTCAGAGTAAAGGAAAATATTTAATGCAACATGAGAACCTGGGGCCAGCAGGGCACTAGGGGTCAGCAGGTGAACTGAAAAATCAGAAGAGAAAGTTGGGTCTGCTGACTTCTACTTTCAGCTTTCTTTTCTCCTTGAAAAGCATTTTCCTACATGGAGTATTCTTTTGCTCAATGATGGGTTTCCAAAACAAAATAGAACTGAATACTGTATGTGTGGCAACATTTCTTGCAGGGCATTTGGGCAACATTTATTACCCTGAAATAGGTCATTTATATAATGAGACTAAAAACTTCTGGAGTTAAGTAGCTTTCGTACTTCTCGGGATTACTCCCAGGACTCCCCAGGGAAAGGAATTAATAGGGTCATAGTCCCTCAGAGGTTTAATATGCTCTCTCACCACTTTTTGTGCCTAAGGAGCAAGCAGAAGCTATAGAGGAAATAGCATATAGCTCTATGTTCTACTAGCATTCCTTCACCAACCTGCTACATGTCTGAGTATAAATCTCTGCTAGTTTCTAAAGGGATGACCGTGTTGAATTATTATGCAAGGACAAAATGAGAAATAATCAGTGAAATATGTTTATTCATATTTTTCTAAATAAAAGAATACTAGAAAATGGTTTCAGTGATAATTAAAGAACAAAAAAGGATTAACGTATTAAACATATAAATGTATTTGTTATGTTTTATTGTGTAATTTAGTGAACATGTGATATGGGAGTGCTGGGAAGGGAAGAGCGTGGTCCCTTTAAATGATATGGAAGGGGGAAGGAAGTGCTGCGTAGAAGAGGATGTGGTCTCTGGCTAGTACTCCAACCACACGGACCTAGGTAAGGACAGGCATTTTTGTTGCATTTCCCAAGACCACCCTGGCCTGCCATGCCCCCATCATGTGCCTATAAAAACCCAAGACCCTAACAAGGCAGAGATAGAAGCAGCTGAATGTCGTGAGGAACACATCAGTGGAAGACCACGCAAGTGGCTGGTCATTAAGAGCTCACCAGTGGAAGAGCACGCTGACAGGCACTGGCACGCAGGCAGGTACCGGCATGCCAGCAGGCCATCGACTGGCAAAATGATGCCGAATTTGGCTGGAGTGGTCGGAGAAGAGCCAGGTCACTGAGCTGCCAGACTCCAGGGGAAAACCATCTCCCTTCTGGCTCCCCCATCCACTGAGAGCTACTTCTATTCAATAAAACCTTGCAGTCATTCTCCAGGCCCACATGTGATCTGATTCTTCTGGTACATCAAGGCAAGAAACCCTTGGATACAGAAAGCCCTCTGTCCTTGTGACAAGGTAGAGGGTCTAACTGAGCTGGTTAACACAAGCTGCCTGTAGACGGCAAACTAAAAGAGCACCCCGTAACACATGCCCACTGGAGCTTCAGGAGCTGTAAACATTCACCCCTAGACACTGCCATGGGATGGGAGCCCCACAGCCTGCCTGTCCGTATGCTCCCGCAGAGGTTTGAGCAGCAGGGCACTGAAGAAGTGAGCCACACCCCCGCCGCATGCCCTGTGAGGGGAACAAGGGAACCTTTCCTGTTTCAAGTGGGGTCTTGTCTGGGATCCTGGAAGGTGAGTGTGAATGAATGCAAAGCTGTTGGGCCTGCCTCTCTTCCAAAACCCTGCCATCTCTCTCTCTTTCCGTGGGTAAGAGGCCGTGTTTTCCTTCAAAAACTCTGCCCTAACTGGCCAGTCAAAACCCCCAGACTTTGTCTCTTTTCTCTCTCACACATGGTTTGAAATGGCTCATGTCTTTATAGTGCTAAGAGTTTCACTACAGGCTATGGCAATTTCACTAAGTAAAGTAAGCATTTGGCTCAGCTGTCAAAGGTGCAAATCAGACCAACTGTTCCTAGAAGTGCCATGTATGCCTCCACCTCTATAGCCGCAGGCACGCGTGGCTCAGCGCACCTCTCCTTATCCTTTCTTCTCCCAGCTTGGGCACTTGGGTTTGCCCACAGCAGACAAAGGCTGAGCCTAACATCCACAAGTGGTTGCGGGAGAGAGCTGTGACAGTAGCCACAACCCAACAGGGCCAGTGGACGGGGCGCTTCTCACCTGCCGTGCCGATGGAACCTCTTCTCCCTTGTCCAAGGAATTCAACCCGGTCTGAACTAGGGGAAAGATATAAGGATTAAGGGGCCCACTTGCACTAAGCAAGGGATTCTTCCCCCAGAATCTCCCCCATTTTCCCCCTTAAACTGTTTTCTCTGTTTCCTTTTCTAAGTGAGAGGTCCCCCGCCACACTCTGTTTCTGACAAAGAAGTTAATGGAGGAATGGACCCTGCTGGCTGAGAACTGCAAATGCAGCAGGGCACCTTTGGGACACTCTAAACAGATACAAACAGCCTCTACAATACTTTTTCAGTCCCAAACTTGACTCCAAGCTTCAGGCTGAGGACTTAAAAAGAAAAACCAGGTCTGAGGGACCCACAGCCAGGCAGCAGGCATAATGTAAATGGGTAGGACCAATTCCCGCTGACTAAATCCCCCACCCCAGGCATAATGTAAATGGGCAGGACCAATTCCTGCTGACTAAATCCCCCACCCCATGGAAGGAGGCTATGCTTCATGGAATAAACAGGCCCAGGGAAATCAGTGTGCCAACAGCAGGGAGAAAGTGAAGCATAGGTGAGGGTGGTTAATTCCTACTCTCCAGGTTTCCTTGCTTCAGGGGCACATACTGCAGTGGTATCTACGTCCAGCTCAGGGATAAAGGATGCAGAGTGAAGGGAGAATGCTCACTTTCTCTGTCATGCCTGGGTTTTCACTGAAAGAAGGAAGGAAATGAGGGACACCTCTATTCCCTGTCTTTCAGAAGGATAACCAGTTCTCACCACGCCCAGCTTATACTCCTCTGGAGTGTGTCCTGAACCACTGCTTTGACCCTCCGAATCTGGAGGAAAAGTGCCTCATAGCCCTCTGCACAAAGGCTTGGCCTCAGGAAGGAACCATTCATTTTGATACAATCTGGTAATTGGAACTTTTCTGTAGATGTGAGGACAGATGGCCCCATATGTGCAGGCTTTGTATACCTTGCAAGTCAATCCAGACCTTGCTGACAGTGCAGGATTGATCCAGCCCTCCTGTTTGCTGTCTCAGGGAAGGCTGCAAGGGGCAGGCCCAGGGAAGTAAAGATACGAGTCCCAGAGGCACCCCCAGGAGAGGATCCAGCTCCCTCCATCCCTGCTTCTCTGGGTCCACCCTGATCTCGCTATCCAGCTTCAGCCTCTCACTTGCCCCTTCCTAGAAATGCTCACCCTAAACAAGCCCCAGTCTCACTTTTGCCCCTCCAACAGATGCCCAGTGAATTTGGGCCCAGTAAGGTCCAGGTCCCCTTCTCCCTACAGGATTTATAGCCAATTAAGGGGAATCTTGGCAAGTTTTCAGATGATCCTGATATATAGAGGCTTTCCAGAATTTCACCCAAATATTTGAACTCTCCTGGAGAGACGTTATGTTACTTTTGGATTAGACCTTGACAGACACTGAGAAGCAGGCTGCCCTGCAAGCAGCAGAGAGATTTGTGGATGAGCTTTTGTATCATACACGGCGTCAGGGAAGGGGGCGAATATTATCCAACTGGGAGAGAGGCAGTGTCAGTGAATGACCCTAAATGGGATCCCAATGACGAGGTGGCAGACTGGAAGAGGAGACACTTTCAGGTGTGCATAATGGAGGGCTCACATGGGATTAGGACCAAGCCTCTCAATTATACTAAGTTTTCCATGACTGACAAGGGATTGGATGGAAATACCACCACCTTCCTGGAAAGGCTAAGAGAGTCCTTGGTAAAGCACACCTCACCATCCCCTGATTCAGCTGAGGGACAGCTAATCCTAAAGGATAAACTTATTACTCAGGCAGCTCCTGATATCAGCAGAAAGTTGCAGAAATGGACCCTTAGACCAGATAGTACATTAGAGGACCACCTGAAAGTGGTCACCTCAGTCTTTTATAATAGACAGGGAAGCCCAGGAAACAGTGAGGAGATACAGGTATTCCTAGGGTGCACTTGCTAACTGCTAAAAGATATGGCAAGAACAGTTACCTCTTCTAAAGTTTAACTGCTCCCATACAAGGTTGAATGTCTTTCACCAGGGTGAAACAGCTTGGGGTACAATGTCATTAGTATGTTTATCTTCTTTTCTCTGTAATCTTTGGAACTAAATTCTTTCCTTGTATAATACATAAGTTTAACCCATGCATACTTAACCCTATAAAACTTGATTTTTTCTCTCATGCCTAGTTGCCATCAAACTCCAAATGGTCAGGCAACCGGAGCCTTGAACAATGGCTCTCCTTTGCTAGGAACCCTTAGGTAGACCTCTGGGAGGGGTCTGACTGCCGTTTTCCCCAAAACAACGCCCCCTGTCAGCAGGAAGCAGCTAAGACTGGTCATCGTCCCTCTTCTAATGGCAGTTAGATGCACTTCTTCAGAGGGGGGAAATGACATGGAAGTGCTGGGAAGGGACGAGCACGGTCCCTTTAAATGATACGGAAGGGGGAAGGGAAGTGCTGGGTAGAGGAGGGTGTGGTCTGTGGCTAGGGCTCCACCCACCTGGACCTAGGTGAGGACAGGCATTTTTGTTGCATTTCCCAAGACCACTGTGACCTGCCATGTTCCCATCCTATGCCTGTAAAAACCCAAGACCCTAGCAAGGCAGAGATAGAAGAGGCTGGACGTCATGAGGAACATATCGGTGGAAGAAGACCCAAGCGCTGGTCGTGGAGAGCCCACCCTGTGGAAGAGCGTGCCCACAGGCACGGACAGGCCAGCAGGCCATCAAGCCATCGGCTGGTGGAACAACACAGAGTTTGGCTGGAGCCGTCAGAGAAGAGTGGGGTCACTGAGCTGCCGGACTCCAGGGGAAAACCATCTCCCTTCCGGCTGCCCCATCTGCTGAGAGCTACTTCTACTCAGTAAAACCTTGCACTCATTCTCCAAGCCCACGTGTGATCCAATTCTTCCAGTAAACTAAGGCAAGAAAGCCCCGGATGCAGAAAGCCTTCTGTCTTTGTGACAAGGTAGACGGTCTAATTGAGCTGACTAACGCTGCCTATAGATGGCAAACTAAGAGAGCACCCTGTAACACACGCCCACGGGGGCTTCAGGAACTGTAAACATTCACCCTTAGACACTGCTGTGGGGCTGAAGCCCCACAACCTGCCTGTCTGTGTGTTTCCATAGAGGTCTGAGCAGCGGGGCACAGAAGCAGCGAGCCACACCCCCATCGCACGCCCTGCAAGGGGAACAAGGGAACCTTTCCTGTTTCACATGGAGCAACTTCTGTTCAACATTTTCTGTAACAGATTTTTGTACCTTAAAGGGCAGAGGACCATTATGTGGTTATAGAATTACTTTCAGGGCCCCTGGCTAGACTTTTAAAAATGCATGATCACGAAGCAAAATTTCACTATGATGAAGGTATTTAAATGTTATCAGCTGCTTTAAGGGCACAAATCCCAATGGAAAATTTCCAGGTATATAATAATTGTTTCCAGTAATAATTTTCCTCACAGGAAGGTCAAGGAGAAGCACACATTTTAAACTATTTATAGAGTCCATTAAAGAGGATAATTAGTTGGAAAAAAGCCCAGGAAATTTAGAGGTGTTTTCAAGATAGAATTACAGAAATTTCAAATATTTACAAGAGATACACGCTCCACAGCCCTATGATGTTGCAGAGTTATATGAAGCTCTTATTAAGTTTTACCTTTTCTTCCCTTCTCCATACCTGAGAGCACCTACCTGGAGTTGAGATCAGGTTGGATTCAGAGCTTGAGACAGTAACTGGAAGAATTCATCTGGAGCCTCAGGAGTAAAAAGGCCCCTTAGGAAACCCTCCCCCAGGAGAGAGTAGATACACAGCTCACAATGACAAAGATGCCTGGCACAGCCTTTGCCTTCCTCTTCTATGGAATAAAGTCCCACTGCATTCTTAGAAAATAGTGTAAAAGACATTTCCTGAGTGTGCATACCACTATGCTAGGCAAGAGGAAGTTGTAAATAATTAGCACATTTGCAACTTCCAAGAAATTTCCCCCTTTGTTGGTTCAAGAACAGCCAGGGCCAGATCCACCTAAAAGTTAAATAAAACCAGAGAAGGTCTTCCCAGAGCCAGGTGATGGAGGTGACTCATTGCATCAGCAGCAGGGAGTCCTGCTGGTGCTCTGTCCCTCAGCAGGTGAGTCCTGGCGATGGTTTGTGTTTTCAGCAGGTGATGGAGGTGAGCCTCAGCGGGGGTGAGTCCTGGGGATGGTTTGTGTCAGCAGGTGAAGGAGGTGAGCGTCAGCCGGGGTGAGTCCTGGTGATGGCTTGTGGCCTGTGGAGGTGATGGAGGTGAGCATCTGCAGGGCTGAGTTCTGGCGATGGTTTGTGTTTTCAGCAGGTGATGGAGGTGAGCCTCAGTGGGGGTGAGTCCTGGGGATGGCTTGTGTCCTCAGCAGGTGTTGGAGGTGAGCATCTGCAGGGCTGAGTCCTGCTGACTCGCCCTTTGTTTGTGCCCTTGAAAGGCTGTGGTGATAATGGCACTTCACCCCTATGGCCCTCCTACGTAGAACACAGCATCCCTGTCTAATCATAAGGGAAAGCAAACAAATCCCAACTGAGGGAGATCTGAGCAGTGTTCCTGTCAACTCTGGAAGTCTGAGAAACTGTCACAGCCAAGAGGAGCCTGAGGAGATATGACAACGAAATGTAATGTGGCGTTTGGATGGATCCTGATGTGGAAAAGGAAAATTAGGCAAACCATAAGGAAATCTGAATAAAATATGAACTTCAGTTGCTAATAATGTGTCAGTATTCATTCCTGAATTGTACCAAATGAACTCTATAACTGTACAGGAGAAACAGGCTGTGAGCTGAAGAGAACTCCCTATGTCATCCTTGAATTTTTCTGTAAATCTAAAACTATTCTGAAATAAACAATGTATTTTAAATAATGAAATAAAAACAGTTAAATTTGTCCAAGAAGTGCAAAGCAGCATCAATGATAACAGCTAATATTCACTGAGAAGGTGCTGTGTACCTGGCACTGTTCTGAGTATTTTACAGAGATTAATTTGTTTGATCCCCATAACAACCTTGTGAAGTTATCACCATCCTTGTTTTGCAGCCCAGGAAACTGAGGCACAGAGCTACAGAGGTTCTCACCTGGGATCTCAGAGGTCCTGGGGGTGGAAGCAGGCTTAGAACCCAGGCAGGCGGGCTCTTGGCCACCACACTGCCTGGTAATCGGGTGCTGAAGGGGCTGCTGGACAAGAAGCAGTCAGAGGATGGAGCCATCCTGGGGCCTGGGGGTTAAACCCAGGTCCAGTTCTTCCAGTCTTGGCTGAGTCATTGCCACCAGCCACACGTGTGGTAAGAAACAATAAAACTGAACAAAATCTATGAGCCCCTCGACAGCAGGCAGTGCAGGACTGTGGCCCTGAAGAGCAGGGAAAATGAGCTGAACCACGCTTTCACCCTGGCCATCTCCCCGGAGGTACTTTCTGGGTCGCTCAGGGAGATGAGCACAAACACAGCTCAGCACTCCTGCTGCATGGAAGAGGCGATGGGAGAGGTGCCCAACGCCTGGGACACCGGGGCAGGCACCGGAGATGAGAAACGGGAGGGCCCTGGGGTCTGCGACTTCAGCCCTGTGTCCTCAGCTCATGGCTGCGCTGTGCTTTGCACAGGTGAGATTCCATGAGGCTCCTGAGGGCAAGCGGCCGCTGTGGAGCTGAGGAGCTGAGGGGGTGAAGGGGCCACTCTAGATCCCCACGACACAGGGCACCCGCTGGCTGGAGAGACTGCAGGGAGGATGTGGGACATTCAGATGAGGCCCCAGGAACAAGGACTACACCCCTGAGAACGGTCCACAGGCCTGAATAAGCACAAAACTCTGGTAAAGAATAAAACAAACAATATTCAACTCCAGTAAAGAACAAAACACACAACTCCAGTAAAGAATAAAGCAAAGCCTGACAGACTTATGAGATTGCCAGAAACTTAACTGTCTGTCAGAGTGAAGTTTTAACACCCATTAAAGAAAGACAACATAATCCCAAATCCTTGCAATGCATTGCCTATTACATCCAGGATGATGTTGTACAGACACTCCCTACAAGTTGAGGGAGAATTCAAGAACTGAAAAGTGTGCCTGAAATTTCGAAACTGCTGAATGACTTAATAACACATTGGAAAGAATAGAAGGAGGTATAGTAAACTTAAAGACAGTCAACACAAATGATCTCATCTGAGGAACGAAAAGGGAAAAGTTTTTAAAGATAAACAGAGGCTCATCAGTATTGGAGACCTACCATGCACTGTAACATGAATGTAATAGATTCACAAAAGACGGGCTGGCATAAAAAAGCATTTGAAGGAATAGTGGTTGAAACTGCCCCAAATTTATGTAAATAGCATTAACTTTTTTTACATTTGCAAAGCTCTTCAAACATCAAGCCAGGTAAATACAAGAAAATCACATCTAGACACATAAATAGTCAATTCTGAAAATATACCATAAAGATGAAATATTCAAAGCAGTCAGAGAAAAACATATTTCCCACAAGTGAACAGTGTCCCTGAATTAATCTGTTCTCATGCTATTAATAAAGACATACTGGAGACTGGGTAATTTATAAAGAAAAAGAGGTTTAATGGACTCACAGTTCCATATGGCTAGGGAGGCCTCACAATCATGGCAAAAGGCAAAGGAGGAGCAAAGGCACATCTTACATGGCAGCAGGAAAGAGGGTGTGTGCAGGGGAACTGTCCTTTATAAAACTATCAGATCTCTTGAGACTTATTCACTATCATGAGAACAGCATGGGAAAAACCCACCCCCATGATTCAATTACCTTCCACCAGGTCCCTCCCATGACACTTGGGGATTATGGGAGCTACAATTCAGGATGAGATTTGGGTGGGGACACAGCTGAACCATATCAGTCCCAAACGAGAAATACGTCTCATCAACATCAATGGAGTCTTGTAAACAGTACAATGCTATCTTTAAAATGCCAAAAAGAAAAATAAACTAGTTCAACCATTGTGGAAGTCAGTGTGGCGATTCCTCAGGGATCTAGAACTAGAAATACCATTTGACCCAGCCATCCCATTACTGGGTATATACCCAAAGGACTATAAAACATGCTGCTATAAGGACACATGTGCATGTTTATTGCGGCACTATTCACAATAGCAAAGACTTGGAACCAACCAAAATGTCCATCAATGATAGACTGGATCAAGAAAATGTGGCACATATACACCATGGAATACTATGCAGCCATAAAAAATGATGAGTTCATGTCCTTTGTAGGGACATGGATGAAGCTGGAAACCATCATTCTCAGCAAACTATCACAAGGACAGAAAACCAAACACCGCATGTTCTCACTCATAGGTGGGAATTGAACAATGAGAACACATGGACACAGGAAGGGGAACACCACACACCAGGGCCTGTTGTGGGGTGGGGGGAGGGGGGAGGGATAGCATTAGGAGATATACCTAACGTAAATGATGAGTTACTGGGTGCAGCAAACCAACATGGCACATGTATACATATGTAACAAACCTGCACATTGTGCACATGTACCCTAAAACTTACAGTATAATAAAAAAACTGCCAACCTAAAATCAAATTCATATATATATATATATATATATATACACACACATATAAAACATGACCCATTTGGATTAATTCTAGGAATGTAAGTTTAGTTTAATATTTCAAAATCTATCAACAGAATCAGAACATTACAGAATAAAGGAGAAAACCATATGATCATCTCCATAGATGTGGAGAAAAAGCATTTGGTAGAACTAAAAACTTGCTCATATCCTCCACTCGTGGCAGACCAGACATATGAGGGTGCTTCTGCTGCCAGCACCCTTAGTGAATACATTGGATGCTTTCTCCCTGAGATCAGGGAAGGTAAATGTGTCCAGCATCACCATTTGTATTCAGCATCGTCTTGGAGATCCTAATCAGTGCTCTAACGCAGAAAAAATACGTAAAAGACGTAGAGTTCGGGAAGGACGAACCAAACTGTGTACATAAGGAATCCTGGAGAATTTAGAAAAAGCTACTGGTTTGATACATGGATTTAGCACATTCACAGAAAACTCACCAGAAAGCTAATACACAAAACTCACTTGGGGCCGGGCATGTTGGTCATGCCTCTAATCCCAGCACTTTGGGAGGCCAAGGCAGGTGGATCATGAGGTCAGGAGATTGAGACCATCCTGGCTAACACGGTGAAACCCCATCTCTACTAAAAAATACGAAAAATTAGCCGGGCATGGTGGCGGGCGCCTCTAGTCCCAGCTACTCGGGAGGCTGAGGCAGGAGCATGGCGTGAACCCGGGAGGCGGAGGTTGTGGTGAGCCGAGATCGCGCCACTGCACTCCAGCCTGTGCGACCAAGCGAGACTCTGTCTCAAAACAAACAAACAAAAACTTATTTGCATTTTTATTTTCTAGCAAGTGATAAAAGGAGCATTAAATTTAAAATGTACAATTTGCAGTAACAACTAAAGCATTACATAACTAGGAATCAATGTAAGAAAAGATATGCAAAATCACTACACTGAAAAATACAAAGCGTTGTTGACAAAAATTGCGCAAGACCTATGTGAGTGATGAAACATACCACGTTTGCTTTGGAAGACTCAATATTGCAGGATGTCAAGCCTCCCCAAATTGATCTGCAGGTTCAATACAATCCCCAATCAAATTTTCAACTGTTTTTTTAAAGATACTGGGAAGCAGATTCTCAAATTTATTTGGAAATGCAAAAGAAGAGGCAAAACGAATACTTTCTGACACAAGTAGAAAATAGTACTTTTCTCAGGGGCAGGGAGATGGGTATAGACTAGGAAGTGTGTGAGGAAAACTTCTGAAGCCCGGCAAATTTTCACATCCAAGCTGGGTGGTGGTTAAATATAGGCATAGGTGTAAATAAGTATCCATCAAACTGTACAATTAATGCACCTTAAACAATTTAAACATAACTCAAGGCAAAAACTAACAATGGAAGAATCAATTAAATTGTGACAATGCGATTTAAAACATTTAGCACTGATCCACAATGAATATACTGCATGAAAAACCTCTGATATAACGCTAAAGAAACACTTAAAGGAATATTTATAATCCTAAATTATTACATCAGAAAAAGTAATTAATGGACTCATATTCTTATTCCAGAAATTAGGACAAGAGCGACCTAACAAACTAGGGAAACAAGAAGGGAAGACATTGTGATCAGAAATCATTGAAATAAAAAAGAAAACAATAACACAAAAGATTAAAACGGAAAAATCTATTGCTTGGAATAGGCTCACGATATAAACAAACCCCTTGCAAATGTTATTAGAAACATATAGAGAAGTGATATACAGAAGAGAGAAGGGAAAAGTCCTTACAAAAATGTTAGAATTGGAAAGGTCAAGGGAAGTGTAAACACAGCTGAGATTGAAATCACAAGCAAATATAAATGAATCTTAAGCAAGTTAATGTGGTAATGGAGGTCGAAAGAGAAATTCCTGGGAAAGGAAATTACCAACACATTTTGTGAAAGGTGCGCTAGAAAGTGGAATCCATCAGAAGTACAGCAAACATGACAGAATGGTCAAACTTTAGAAACACTCCTTTAAAGTCATATCTCCGACGTGTCTCAGACAAGGAAAGAAACAAGAGTCATAGGAAATGGAAAGGAAAACAATGTAACTCACATTATTCCCTGAGTACTTACGAGATAGTTCCCTAAAGTTGCCAAACAAAATATGAAAGCTGAAAAATGATAAAATCCCCATATATCATCAATACCAATCAGAAAATCTGAAGAGCTAACAGGACAAAAATCCCAGCCACGATCACTTCAGGAATTATTATTTAACTTTATTTTGTATCGCCAAGGATGATTTTTAGTTATTTATTGTTTGCTAAGTGCCGACAAAGTTTGTTGGTTGGTATAAAAGTGTGTTTTAGTTGGTTTATTATACATGGGCCTTCTCAGTAATTTATCCTCCAAAAGTTAAAAGAATCTTTCCAGAGATCCAATTACGCAGATATAGGGTCTTTAAAATAAAACATTTTTATTATACTTTAAGTTCTGGGATACACGTGCAGAACGTGCAGGTTTGTTACATAGGTATACACGTGCCATAGTGGTTTGCTGCACCCATCAACCCGTCATCTACATTAGGTATTTCTCCTAATGCTCTCCCTCCCCTGGCCCCCCACCAGCCAACAGGCCACAGTGTGTGATGTTCCCCTCCCTGCGTCCATGTGTTCTCATTGTTCAGCTCCCACTTATGAGTGAGAACATGTGGTGTTTGGTTTTCTGTTCCTGTGTTAGTTTGCTGGGAATGATGGTTTCCAGCTTCATCCATATCCCTGCAAAGGACATGAACTCATCCTTTTTTATGGGTGCATAGTATTCCATGGTGTATATGTGCCATATTTTCTTTATCCAGTCTATCATTGATGGGCATTTGGGTTGGTTCCAAGTCTTTGCTATTGTTAACAGTGCTGCAATAAACATACGTGTGCATGTGTCTTTATAGTAGAATGATTTATAATCCTTTGGGTACATACTCAGTATTGGGATTGCTGGGTCAAATGGTATTTCTAGTTCTAGATCCTTGAGGAATCGCCACACTGTCTTCTACAATGGTTGAACTAATTTACACTCCCACCAACAGTGTAAAAGCGTTCCTATTTCTCCACATCCTCTCCGGCATCTGTTGTTTCCTGACTTTTTAATGATCACCATTCTAAATGGCATGAGATGGTATCTCACTGTGGTTTTGATTTGCATAGCGTCTCACTCCAATGCCCAGGCTAGAGTGTAGTGGAGCAATCTCAGCTCACTGCAGCTTCAACCTCCGGGGCTCAGGTGATTCTCTCACCTCAATTTCCTGAGCAGCTGGGGCTAAAGGTGCACGCCACCACGCCTGGCTAATATATATTTTGTATATATATATATATATATATATATATATATATATATATATTTGTAGATATGAGGCTTCACTGTGTTTCCAAGGCTGATCTCAAACTCCTGGGCTCAAGTCCTACCTCAGCCTTTCACAAACTCCTGGGCTCAAGTCCTACCTCAGCCTTTCAAGGTGCTGGGATGACAGGCCTGAGCCCAGCCCAGAAATTACAGTATGGGAAATATATAACCTCACTGGAGGAAACCTGCACAAGCCACAGAGTGGACGGAGTTATTTATAATAAATAAAACTGACAAGTACGCGGAATATTTTTAAAAAATACTTCCTCAAAGAGATGAGGAAAGGAAAAATAAAGAAAAATAGAAAAATGGCAAAAAATTTAAAAAGGAATTCAAAGAGAACAAAATCCAAACAGCCAATGTAGATGTGAAGATCTTTGAGCGAATGCAAATTACAATGAGGCACTGTCCACACTGAGTCCATCGGCCAGCCACCCTCTGACAGTGGCTGTGGTGCAGGGCTTGGTGGGTGATCTCCATTTCCACAGTCACACCCTGGAGATTCATGGTCACTTGCTTGTGATTTCAGTCTTGGTCGTGTGGGGGCACAGTTATAGTGCACGCTGTTACAACTGTGAAATCACTTGGGCAATAGCTGGTAAAATTAAAGCTGAGTATTATCCACAGCTTAGAAGTCCCACCTCCAGGGATACATCTTAGAGAAATCTTGTGTCCCGAACCAGGTGATTAGTACGAGAAGGTGCATAATGATGAGGTTTTCATGGAATTGATAAACTGTAGTTTTGAAATAAGACAGTTTTGAAATAAAATGAATGAACTGGATCTACATGTATCTACCTGGAAAAATTTCAAGTGTTAAATTTTTAAAAAGCAAGTTATAAAATGTTTCATGCCATGTAATCTGATATATGTAATATTTAAATACGCAGAAGAGTTCATAGTTTTTGAACACATACATATGCAGTAAAAGCCAAAAATACACATGGATGAAGCCACACCAACTTGAGTGGAGAAGTTGTGTCAGGGGGACAGGAAATGGAGACAAAGAGGTTTATCTGTAGTTACCTGTATTGATGGTACTTTATTTTGAAAAAAAGAAAAAAGCCTGCATCAATGCAGTAAATATTAGCTTTTGTTTGACCTCAGTAGAAGGTGGTAGTTGTTATTGTATTATTCTGCTTTTCTGTATGTTTGAAATGTTTCTCAATTCAAGATAAGGAAGAAATGTAACCCAGTAACTACGTGTTATTATTATTATTAATTAAGGATTTGAAAGATTATCAGAAGCAAAATCTTAGGGACTCTTATTTAATCTACTGAAGACCCATTTCTCTGCAGTCTAAATGGTGCACTGGGCATTGGACTTACAAAATGAAGATGTCATTGTCCCTGTCCTTGATGCCTGAACAGGATAGAAAGGGGACCCACAAGTTGGCAGCCATCATGGGCATGGCATCTGGTCAGATCCCAAAGAGCTTTGTACAGGAATTGCAAGGAAGGTTTCACCAAGGAAAAGATAAAGAACCAAATCCTGTGGGATGCATAAGTGCCAGCCTAAGGGACCAGGCAGGCCTGGGGGAAGGATGGGCGAGCAGAGCCTCCTGCAGACAAGTGGATGTCTGAGCTATTCAATGGGCATTGCTGCAGCCCCCTCTGTGTGCTGGGGGCTCTGCTAGGAAGGTGGGGAACAGAACGGCTGGGGTCCCTAACTTCACAGGATTCATCGTCCACATTAAAGGTTCAGCATGTGCAATGTTCTCCACAACTTGTAAGGCTGTCGCAGAGGCAAAGTACAGGAAATAGAGGCTCCACTCCGTCTCACATGCTTCTGCATTGGGGGATTGGTAGTGCAAGGTGTGGGGGGATGCTGGTAAACACAGAACACCAGGCCAGGCGCAGTGGCTCACGCTTGTAATCCCAGCACTTTGGGAGGCCGAGGTGGGCAGATCACGAGGTCAGGAGATCGAGACCACGGTGAAACCCCGTCTCTACTAAAAATACAAAAAATTAGCCGGGCGTGGTGGCGGGCGCCTGTAGTCCCAGCTACTCGGAGAGGCTGAGGCAGGAGAATGGCGTGAACCCGGGAGGCGGAGCTTGCAGTGAGCCGAGATTGTGCCACTGCACTCCAGCCTGGGCGACAGAGCGAGACTCCGTCTCAAGAAAAAAAAAAAAAAACACACAGAACACCTGCGTGACTTGTCATCAAAGCCCTTGCGTGCAGGAGTAACACAAGAGAGAAGCTGTGAGGTGGGGAGAGCTGGTTTACTACCCTACAAGGTAGCTGTGTGCAGATTAGGAAAATGAGTCCTGTCTGTCCAGACTTAGAAAAGCATCCCTTTGCCAGGGCACACAGAGTAGAGTGCAGAATGGACGTCAGCCTGCTGTCTTTGTTCAGTGTAAGAACTGTGCAACTGTACATGATCATCCTGAGCAGAAGCTCCTTGAACCCCGCTCAGGCTAAATGGATGAATGACACATGCCTCTTTGTTGTGGGTGTGTGCGCAGTGGCCGCCTGGAGGCTGGAGAGACTGTCCACAAGGCTCTGGATACTCTCCAGCCTTGTCCTCATGCGGGCCCCAGCCCTGCCCTTCAGGGGACACTGGCAGGGCTTCTGCTCCATCCTCCTGGAGAGGCAGGTCTCACCTGGTGTCTGTCAGTCCACTGCCAAAGCCCTGCAGGAATCTGCCAGAGCAAAGGGGAAGAGTGTAAATTTTATTTGGAGTCACAAAAAGATGTGATGGTGAAGAAGAATTTGACCTCTGTAGGAAGCATGAGGAGAAAGCGTGAAAGAGGCCTGAAGGGAAATGAACTTGGGGAGAGGTTTCCAGTGGAGCCAGAGAAAGGTCTCTGTAACGACGGTGCTGGTTGTGAGCAGAATTCCACCACGCAGACGCTGTGTGTGGCTGAAATTCAGAGGATGACCTGCGGAAGAGCTAAGCAGGAAGGAGGGAGGACAGGGTCTCTGGAATCAGGCGGCCAGACTGAGCTTTGGAGAGCACGTGAGCAAAGGGATGTGGGAGAGGCTGTGTCTAGGAGATTGGCTCGTGCATTCATCCACTCACAGTAATTGTTTACCCGCCGGGCACTGCTGGGCTGCAGACTCCACTCTCCAGGGACTTGTGTCCGAATCCAGAGACAAGAAGAGAGGCCATGAAACATGCCACAGTGATTGGCACACAGAACCCCATGAGCTGGGGCACGTCTGGCTGGTAATCACTGTGCACGTGACCCCAGGGTGGAAGGCTGAGGTACGTGTTGGGAGAGGAGGGCATGAGAAAGATCATCCCATCCTGGCCAGAGCCACACCTGCAATCTTCTCCAAATCCGCACCAGTGTTAGGGAGGAAACTCGTTCCCCAGGATCTGATATCACAGCTGGAGGCCGAGGCAATGGACACTGTGTGCAGACCCCAGCAGCCCCAGGGCAGCCCCTGGCTTCCCCACGCCTTCTGTGTGACCCCAGTCCGTGTGGTTCAGTTGTGTGGCCCCAGAGCTGTTCTGTTTAACTTGAACCAGGGGACTGATACTTCTAGCCCAGATTCCAGTTCTTGGGAGAAGGCAGAAGAGGGGAAGTGTTTCCAGTGTCTCTGATGGCCAGTCCAGAGCTGTATTCATCTGTCTACACCTTGCTGTCGGCAGTTCTCTCCTCTGCTGCCCCAAGGGCCCTTCTGCTACCCGTGCACCCCATGCCGTCCAGGTCTGCCAGAGATTCACGCTCACAATTCATAAATTGTCTCCTCGCTTCTGCAAAACCCCGATCCATTCTAGGCAGCCATGATGAATTCACATAGAGACAGGAACTGCCCAGTATTACACTAGATCCTTGCTAGGCAATTAAATATGTTTATAGTATTACCATGTTATGTGTTTTATTAATAGGCTTGATTTTTTGTAGAGCAGGTTTGGGTTCACAGCAAAGTTGAGAGGAAGGAAAAGAGAATTCCCACCCCCTCCTGGCCCCCACACAGGCACAACTTCCCCCATTATCAACTCCCCACCAGAGGGGGACATCTGATATGATCAAGGATCCTGCACTGGCCCATCCTCATCACCTGGAGTCCACGGTTCACCTTAGGGTCACTCCTGGTGCTGGACATTCTGTGGGTTTGGACAAATGTGTAATGACCTATATCCCCTGTTATAGTAATATGTGGAATTGCCTCACTGCCCTAGAAACTCCCTGTGCTCTGCCGACTCATGCCTTCCTCCCCGCTACCTCCTGTTAGGGAGACCAGGTGATTGACCCGGTCGACCAAGTCTACCTCCTGGCACCACCGATCCTTTTGATTTTCTTCATAATTGTGTCTTTTCTAGAGGCAATTAAATTTTAATACTAAACTTCAAGGAGTAATAAAACCAAGAAGTGGCACATGGGGAGGGAGCGATGACAGACATTCTTAGGTCTGGGGAAGAGATAGGAATCACCATATGGGCAGGTGAGTCCCCAGCGCTGCTTCTTGCTTTTCCTAGCTTGCTGTTTTCTTCTGCTCCTGGAATATATTCTGCAGAATATATTCTGCTCCTCTCACATATTCCTGTGAGGCTCCAGGGCGTTTTCCTCTTGGGCTCTTGCACAACAGGTGCATGGTCTGTGTGGCCAGGTGGGCAGGTGAAGGTTTCAAGCCCAGTGTCACCTGCATTGAAAGCGAGTTTAGGAGCTTTTAAGGTCAACTGAGATTCCAAACTAGTTCGTAAACCTCTGCTGATATGGCTTAGCCTCCTCCTTACTTAGCACAAGTTTATCCAAAATTCTCTTTGTTGGTTGAAAAGATAGTTGACTTCCTTAAATCTACTTTGGAAAACGTACCAGGTAGAGGCCCTTGGATAAAAAAGTCCAAAGACCCAGGTCTCTAACCCAAGTTACACTAGTGCCCGGGCAGGAAATGCAGATTCACTGATCAGTTTCCTCACCTGTGAAACAAGAGAGCACATCTCCAGTGCTCCAGACAATTAATTACAGAAGTCACAATTCTTCTTTCCCCCTCTCCTCCCCTTCCCCCTCCTCTCCCCTCTCCTCCTCCTCCTCGTCCTCCTCCTCTCCTTCTCCTTCTCCTTCTTCTTCTTCTCGTGCAACAAATAACAGGAGCCATTCACTGGAGAGCTCTCCAGGGAGATCTCCAAGGAGTTCTTCTCTTTCTCCTCCTTCTCCTTCTTCTTCTCCTCCTCCTCCTTCTCCTCCTCCTCCACCTCCTTCTCCCCTCCTTCTCCCCTCCTTCTCCCCCTCCTTCTCCCCTTCCTTCTCCCCCCTTTCCCTTCCCCTTCTTCTTTCTTCTTTTTTTCTCTCTTTCTCTTTCTTTCTTTCTTTTTCTTTCTTTCTTTCTTTTTCTTTTCCTCCTCCTCCTACTCCTCCTCCTCCCTCTCCTCCTCCTTCTCCTTCTCCCTCTCCCTCTCCCTCTCCCTCTCCCTCTCCTTCTCTTCTCCTTCTCCTTCTCCTTCTCCTTCTCCTTCTCCTTCTCCTTCTCCTTCTCCTTCTCCTTCTCCTTCTTCTTCTTCTTCTTCTTCTTCTTCTTCTTCTTCTTCTTCTTCTTCTTCTTCTTCTTTCTCATGCAACAAATAACAAGAGCCATTCACTGCATTGGTGATAAAAATCTGAACAAACCAAAGCCCTGGTCTGGAGGTTGGAGCCTCTTTCTAGTGGGAAAAGGCCCCTTCAGGGTACATCACCCTTGGATTTTTAAAAATACCTTTTCCTTTACCTGATTCCTGTGCTCAGATCCTATCATGTTAATAAGTAACTGTGACATTTTTGTCAATATGGATTCATGTATAAAATATAATGTGTTTAGACTAGGATGACATTGAAGGTTCAGCACTTAAACTTGGGAGACATTGGAAGAAATGACATTTTATAGTAGCAGGAGATAAACCTCTAGTTACAGTCAGCTCTGCAGGAGTCAAGTGCTGCTGTAGAAGAATAAGGATGCTCAAAACCATTTTGTCTCCCAAGTAGAAGGATATTTGAAAGTATTTTTGTGTCTTTCTAAACCCATTTTTGTACAAGTAGTATTCATTCTGCATCTGTACAAGTGGAAGGCTCAAAAGCTTAGTCCAAGGCTACCTAGTCCAAACCCGCATTCTGTAGATAAGGGAACTGAGATGGGGAGAGGCTGGTGCCTTTCCTGGGGCCATAGAGCTAGGATGACCATGGTCTGGAGCCGGAATTCAGGTCTCTTCCGCCTCTAGCAGGCACTCTTCCTGCTACTCCTATTCCCCTTAATGCAGCCCTGACTCACCATAGCCTTTCACATGCAAACCCATCCAGAGCCCACGCCCCAACCTCCTCCTCCACTGGGCTCTCACACTCAGGCCACTAACTCCCTGCCCTAATCTCCCAGGGCCAGGTAACAGATAATTAGGGACAGGTCTCACGTCCCCGAACCTGCTGAAACTATCCAAATGAGACAATCCGAACCCTGCATGCCCTGCCTTGCCTGTTCCACAGAAACCACAGTAAAGACCTCAAGTCCACAGCTCCTCAAGTCCCCTGCCTCCCGACCCAACCGTTCTTCCCCACGTGGCCCCCTTGGCATGGCGTGCCCCCTCCTCCTGGGATCTGTGAGTAACACACTATCTTTCTATGGTCTTTTCATGAACTTTGGCCTTACTGAACCTCACATTTTCTACCAATACATTGTATCTTCAGCCACAGAGAGGCCAATGCCCAGCCTGGCAAATCAGGTGCTCCTACACCTGTGTGGTTCATGAGGCCAGCCGGGCCCACTCACAGGGGCACTGAGGGGATCCCAGATGGCTTCTCTCTGGCCATTCGACAAGGGCCTGATCAGCTGCACTTCTGATCATCCAGCCAGAACCACCTGCTTTGAAGGAGGGCATTTAACTTCTGCTGTGGAGAAAAAAAAAATCACTTCAAAATCTCTAGTCGGCCTTTTCCACCTTTAATCTCCTGGACTTTTCATTTGAATTCCTTTCTATTAGTGGGATCTGGGTGGGGGCTGAAATCCTGAACCTGAGTCATGCATCCCCACCCCAGACTCAGGCGCCTGACATGAATAATAGCTTTCCTTCTCAGTGCCTTGGAAAAGGCGGCTGCCAAGCTCCAAGCACAGGGAGGTGGTGGGGGCAGAGCTGACCTGGGTTCAAATGACAGTGGAGTTGCTCCTTTTTCTTCTTGGCAAAGGGCATGGGGAGGGCAAAGAGGAGGCGGGGGTCCCATGGTAAGTGCAGATGAAAGAAAGTTCATGGACAGCATGGGCAATGGGCCAGACAAAACTCGCTTCCAGTTCTCTTTCTCTTATTAGCTGTGTGATCTTGGAAAAATCATGGAACGTCCCTAAGCCTCTTGTTCATTTGTAAGATGGAGAAAGAAATAAGAAGTGACATTTACTGAGGAATTCTGATGTGCCATTGTTTTCGGTGCTTTCTGTTATTCACTAAGTGAGTCCTCTAAACAGCCTTAGGATTCAGGGACTGTAGTATAGACAAGAAAAGGAGGTGAAGCGCTTGGGAGGCATATCTGGGCAGCCTGTGTCCAGGGCCCACATAACCCTGGCAGCTGTACTTTGCACGGTGCCAGCACATGGTCAGTTCACAACCAGTGCTGCTGCAAACAGTGCCAGGAAGTGGGTGCTGTTTTTACACATGAGCCACAGCTGTCCTGCTTCCTTGGAATAGAGCTGCTTTCACTGCTGTGCTGTGGTCACGCTCAATGCCCAATTATTCCTCCTCTTGATTTCCTTCCAGCCTTCCTCCCCAGCCCCAGGAAGGGACCAAAGCCAGCTTGGGCTATGGCTCCTGCTGTGGACTCATTGAGTGTGGGTTGGGGATTTGCTGCAGGTGTGTGGGGGAAGCTCCCCTCTTAGGCCTGGCTGGAAGCAGTGCAGGGGTCCCCATCCCCAGCCCTCACGACCTTCAGCCCTCCCTCACCCTCTGCCACCCTAGGAGGGATTTGGAAACCCACAAGTGTCAGTTTTGGCCATCACCTGCCCCGAGCCTGTGCTGCTGATGCTCCCACACTCAGGTCCTATTGAGATATCATCCCACAGGGGTTCTCAAACTCTTTCCACCTTCATTCAGTCATGACTTCAACGTACCCCATGAGGCACGTGCTTCATTACAAATGAATCCCACGAAAAGGGATGGGCCAGGAGTGGCTGAATCTCTGGGGAAAGAAGAGGAGGAGAAAGATGTGCAGTCAGGCCCCTGTCCCCGCCCCACCCCTGCTGGGGGGAAAACAGCTAGCACTCAAGGGCCCCAGGTCCGTCAGCCCAGTAGGCCTCGGCAGTGTCTTTTGGGCAGAAGCCTGGTTAGTGCTGGCCCAGAAACACAGGGCCACATGGCAAATGGAGCAAGGCAGCCCAACTGGACACAGCAGAAATGAAGGCAGAGGTGGAAAACAAAAGTCCTGTGAATTGGAGTGTAAACTCATTCCTCCAAAGTGATGAGTAGCTGTGGGGATGCAGTGACAAGGCAGAACAGCTATGATTTTGTGGAGGTTGGACTGAGTGGAGGTGGTTTTGGGGCTGAGAGGATGGGAAGAAGAGATCAGATTTGCCATTTCAGGGCCCACCTTACTCATCTGCACAGATAGAATCCAAACCCATGGATATCATAAAGACATATTCTTTGGACCATATAGATTTTTCTTATAAACGTCAAATATCTCCTTGTACTTAAAGAAATTTAAACAATTTTCTTCCACAAACCTAGTTTTCTTTGCCATTTAATGTTTGCAGTGATATTAAGAACCATTCTCTGACTGAAGTAATATGCTGATACCATAGTCTTTGCTTCCAAATAAATATGTTACCAAAAAACTACTTCTGTTTCACAACCAGTATTACTCAATCCTTAAACCTGTCAAGCACAGTGTCATTAGTCTTCTGTACTGCTATAAGTTTGTTTTGCATGTCATCCTAATAGAAGAAACCCTCAGGCAGTATTTAAGGCTATTGATTAAGTTCTGTAGAAGTGGATGTGAATGCAAAAATTGGAGCTGTCAAACTGAGAGAGATTACCATGGGTAGGGCCTATTGGTGTGGTTCAAAAGATGTATACTACAGTACCAAAGGCATGGACTGAAGGTTACTATCCTCAGAAAGTGAATACTCATCCATCTACTCTCAAATGGATGAATGGCAATTTCTAGCAGGTAAAATGTTGTCTTTGGTATACCTCAAAGGATTGCCTCTTCAAAGCAAAACAAACAACTCCAAGACTTAAGGGGATTTTGTATATTCATAGATAAATTAGTCTATAAGATTGCATAAAATGTATACATTATCTTAAAATAGCTATTTATAATCTGACTGTCTGAACTGTGACTACTTTACACAGGCTCTCTTCCAAGTGATTGTCACTGTGGTATGATTTTGACATTTGATTTTAGTCAAAAGGTGTTCTTGGGGGGCTGTGAACTTCTCCACAAGTTTTTGTCATGAAACATGCCTAACAAAGAGAATGGCTGTTAAAAGAATGGCACAATGAATACAAAGTTAACTTTCATCCAGATTCATATTTAGCTATATGTGTATACACACAGATATATATGTGTAAATACATGTAAATGTTAAATATATAAATATAACAAAATAAAATATATTTATTATATAAAATATTTTTAAAATAACATAAACAAAATATTTAAATACAAATATGATTATAAAGTGTTAAATTATAAATACATATGGCTACATGTTTTAAAATAAGTTTAGTCATCATGATATTTCACCCCAATTATACTAGCATTTGTTTTAAAAGAACAACATCCTATATAACTGCGATGCCATTACTATATCTAAGAAAACAATAATTCCATAAAAATAATTTCATAATATCTAGCACACAGTACATACTCAAATTTCTGCAAGTGTTTCAATAATGTTTTTTAAAATAATTGTTTATTTTCTTAAACCAGGATTCAATCAGGTGTCATACATTGCAATTTGTTGTTATGTCTCTTTAGCCTTTGTTTCAAATTGTCAGCACTGTCCACATACGCAATTTTAAATCTTCTAATAACCACATTGAAAAGGAGAAAGAAACAGTTGAAATTAATTTCAAGCATATATTTCTTTATTGCAGCCTATCTAAAACTTGATGATTTTAACGTGTAATCAAAATAAACACATTAATAAAAGATCGTACATTCTTTTCTTTTTTCATGATAAATTTTCAGAATCTGGCACGTTTGACCTTTGCCACGGATGTCAGTGAGGACCAGCTGTGTTTGCCTCTTAACAGCCACCCAGGGCTGGTGGTAAATACATGGGACATGCGGATATTCCCAGCTCCTTATTTTCGTGATAGGAACCCTCAACTTTTAAAGAGTGCTATTTTTCTGCATTTTACTTTTCAAACCAAATTCAAGGTAGAAAAGTAATGTTCTTGTTAGAGAAATAAACAACACACTTCAATTTCAAGATTTGAGGAAGCTTTTCCTGGCTGCAGGCTGTTAATAACAGTATGTTCTCAGGGTGCAGCATTTCTTACTTCAGTATCATCAGACGCTTCACTACACATTTGCTATTTTAGATTGCTGCATGAGATGATGGTAAACAAATGGAAAACAGTTTTGCCGCTTTCCAAAATCTAAGCCTTAAATAGGCACAGCAAGAAAATAGAAATTTAACTAAGTAATTGACAGTCTTTAAAGAACTGTAAATTAGGAAACCTAAAGTTTCATTTAAAACTTACTAAATGAACAGTTTTTTAAACTTGGAACACTCTGACCTGGTAACATTATAATAGAAGCAGCACATTGATACACTGCTGTTGGCATTCATTTATTCTTTTATTCATTCAGCGTTTAATTGTTGAGAATGAGAAACTGTTCGAGGCACTAGAGATAAACCAGTGAATGCACGAATTCCTCCCTCATTTAGGTTACGTACAGCGGACTGGGGTGAGAAACAGCTCATAATAAACTAAATCACAGGAGTCTATGTCATACATGATATGGAGAAAAGACAAGAAGGGCGATTAGGACATGCCAAGGGTTTGCAATTCTGAATAGGGCATTCAAGGAAAAACTCATTGAGAAGGGGGCATTTCAGCACAAATTTGAAGAAAGTGAGGGGAAGGGCCGTGTGGCTCACTGGGCCCACATGCTGCGCTGACCCTGGGCTGGAGGGGTCCTTGGTGCGTGGACAGAGCAGGATGGAAGCCAGGGGCCCAGGGCAGTGGGGAAGCCACCTCGGTGGAAGCCCAGGAGGACCTGAGGAAGACACGCATACACAGCGGGTGTTGAAAGCCAGAAGACCAGGGGGGAGTGCAAGGCAGTGAGTGTGGACTGAGAAGGAAAGACATCCAAAGACTGGCCCTGGGACATCCAATATTTGGGGAAATGGGAAGATAAAGATTCAGCAAGCACCTGAGACAGCACAGCCAGGTGCTGGGAGACACCAGGAGGGTGTGGCGCCCCAGGAGCCGTGTGAAGGAATCATTTCCACAAAGCAGAGTTGGCAGCTGCCCGTCAGTACGCCTAACAGGTGAGTGACATGAGGGCTGCCGACTGACCCCTAGGTTGGCTCTGGGGGTACCTTGACCAAAGCCATTTTAGTGATGCAAAAGCTTGATTGATGTGAATTTCAGGATAATGGGAAGAGAGAGATTTGAGACTGAGTATAGAAAATTATGGAGACATTTTCTTCCAAAGGAGAAGAGTAAGGATTTGGTAGCTAGAGAGAGAATTGAGGGGACAACAATGAAAATTAATGGAAGAAACAAATGCACATTTGTATATCCCGGGCAATGAAGCAGTGGAAGTAAAGGGACTATTGATGCAAGGAGAAAACGGTGATTTGCTGAAACAGAGTCCTCAAGCAGGTGAGAAAGGCAGGAATGGGCGAAGTGGAGCACAGGTGGTTCAGCTGTTCTGCAGCCTGCAGGGAAGGCAGAGAGCACGGCAGGCCCGGTGCTGGGCAGTGTGGACGCTGTGTGGTGGACGAGCGTCAACTGCTCTTCTGAGCTCTTCTGTCTTCTTGGTGAAATAAGAAACAAGGTCATCATCTCTGCCCCAGGAAGGGAGAGGAGCTATGGGAGGTTCTATGGGAGTAGAAAGTATGGAATCATCATCTAGAAGAAAGGAAAGTGAGTGGATGAGGGAAACAGAAGTGATGGCCCAGCAGCACCAAAGGCCACTGGAAGTTTGTGGCCATGAATTCAAAGTGAGACCTGTCAGTATCATCTTGTGACCTCCCAGCACATTCAACTGCATAGGCACAAGTACAAAGCAGGTGGTGAACTGTGTTTAAGCAGAATTGTGCTTTTTCCAGGACAGGATGAAGAAGGGGGATGAAGACATTGAAGGCTACTGCGATGGCTCCTAATTCTTACAATGCTGGAGCCAGGGAATGCACACTGGGAGAGAAGAGGAGGGAGGCCTGAGGGCGAGGAGGCATTGAGAAAGGAGGGAGGATCTCTTTTGTTCCTGTGAGGCTGGAAAATGATTGGAATGGTGGTGCTGGAGGGAATTAGGAAGACAGTCCTGGCTGGACAGTGAATGCCTGAACCTGAGATTATGCAATAATTGATATGGTGAGGTATGGGGCATAATTAGGAGTTAAGGGTGAGGGCAATGTCATTAGATGAGAGAAAACCAAGGAACTGAGAGATCAGGAACATCTATGCGGTTGCTGACATCACAGAGAATCAGGACAGGAGCGGTGTTGAAGAAAGTAAGAGTGACCTGGGGCTCCCATCTTCAGGGAACGAGTGATGAGGCGTGAGTGTGCAGCTAATGATGTGAGACTCACCTTGATGACTGCTTGTTGGTTTTTTTTGTTCTGTTTATAGAAAAGAAGGAGGAGGGAGGAGAAATGGGAATGAGGAGCAGAGGGCACACATTCTCCTCCAGCCCCAGTCGTATGAGGGCACGGGAGAAGACCACCCCTGGTAAGGTCTTGAAGGCAGTGCTGTCCTTCAAGTGGAAGGGACAAACTTCCCTTAGAGAAGGTGATGGGAGAGTTCAGCGAAGATTCAGAAGTTGATTTTGCAAAGCAATGTAGTTTGTTTGCTTGTTTTGTTTTACATTTTGATGGTTTTTAGTATATGTAGAGAGTTGTGCAGCCATCACCCCAAAAAGACGCCAGCACTCATTAGCAGTCACTCCCCCCACTGGCCCCCAGCCCTAGGCAACCACTAATCTACTTTTCAACACTGTGAAGTTACCATTTCTGGACATTTCATATACATGGAATTATACAATATGTGTGGCCTTTTGTGACTGGCTTCTTTCTCTTACGCTGTATGCTTTTGAGCACAATTTCAGAATAACTATTAAGTTCAATTATTTGTACCCTTGAATGCAGCATTTTTTGTTAGATGTAGAATAGTACAATGAAAGTGTGTATGCATGTGAATGAATTCTACTTAAACACTCACAAAAGTGTGACAGACACATGTGCATACACACACTTTTGCTGCACTGCTGTATCTAGTGGCAAAGAACTACAAATAATTATCAGGGGAATGAATAAATAAATCATGGCCTAACTATACAAAGACAGCCTATGCCTTCGTTAAGGAGAATGAAGGATTTACATGTGAGTACAGCATGATCAAAATTTCATATAAATTAATAATAATATGTCAGTGCATGCATAGAGAAGAAAGTAATTGGGAAGATAAATACAAATTGTTGACAGTGATTACTTTTGGGAGCTTAGATCATGGGGAATTTTCTTTTTCTCTGCTTGGTAGTTCTATAAATTTTGAAATTTGTATAAACACAAGTAACCATTTCATGAGCAGAACAGAATAAAAATAAAAGCAACATGGTAAGAATTGCACATTGCTTACATAATTTGATTGGGTTTTCTGAGAGTTCATCCTTTATGAGACAATTCAATAGGAAAAAAATGTTTAACAGAACATTATCAATGGTGGAGAAAATGTTTAATGTAACTTTATGGTGGAGAAAAATTGGAAAGCTCAAGGAAATGGGGAATGATATTTGTGATACATCACTTGATGGAATAGTATGCAGCTATTAAAACAATTTTTGTGAATCCTGTAGAATTATGGAGAACTGCTTCTGAGACTACTTTGGAAAAACCCAGAACACACAATTGCATGCATAATTATTGCAACCACAAGGCATTCATAGAGATAGTCAAAGACTACAGTGAAATCTAAAAAATATTAATATTTTGCAGGGTGGAGCTGTCTCCTCTCAAAATAAAATTGGTAAGTTCCTTCTTACATTCACAGCCCTGAGTTTGGTGAATGACGGAACCATTTTATCAGTGGCCTGTTGGATCTAATGAGATATCCAAGTTCTCATCTCAAATTCATTGTGTCCCAAGCCCAGTTCTGGGATCTACAGCATCCCTCAAAAGTGAAAAGAATTATATGACTCCATCTTCCCAAACTACCAGAAAGACTAAACCACAGAGGAAGTGTAAGAAAGTCTTAAGTTCTAAAGTTTCCCAGCACAAAAATTTGGGTGCTTTTTTCTAAAATATCAAATTATTTTGTAAACTGATGGTGCCTTCACTTTGCTGGTATCTTAAATTCATAATCAGGCTGCAACAACTTTTCTTCAAATTCTTCACTGAATTTAATGAGTCATAATTGTCCCAGGCAACCAGACTTGAAAATTGAAAATATTTTCTCTATTCTTTCCTTTATTCCCTGTAGCCAAATAAGTCACTAAATCAGCCCTTTCCTCTTTTGAACTACCTCCTGGTGCTGTTCAGTGTCTTTATTCATGTGTCCACCATCCCAGGCTGTGCTCTCCTCTCAACCCCAGCTTGAGAGGTAAGTCTTCTCCGCTTCTCCCCTTTCTCCCATCTCTGTGGGTTCCCATTTAACGTGCCTTCTCAAAACACTGTCTTTAACATCAGACTCCCTTGCTCAAGAGCTTCCAGCAGCTTCCCTGGTGCCTGCTATTCAAGTCCAAAGTCCCTGCTCTCCAGTCTAGACCATCTTCAGAGCAGAACCAGTTTGCTCTTTCAAGTTCACTTGTCCTGCTCTGCAGCATGAGGGTATAACTCTGCCCCAAGAAGTTCTCTCATGAGCTATTAAAGAACAGATCCCCTGCCTCTGAGCTCTGCTGAATGCTGCCTGCTACCTAGCGTGACTTCTTGCTTTCCAAATTCTGGCCATTAATTTGTCTCCTATTGCTTCTTTGCCTCTCTTTCTACCTCTCTGTAATTTATTGTATAAAATACTTATATTCTGTATTACATATTTTGCTACTGCATTCATTCATTTCTTCAACAAACATTTATTGAGCATGCCTTCAGCAGAAGAAGGATTTTTTTTAGGCACTTGGTTAGTTTTATCTTACATAGTTCTCTAACTTCTTAGTGTCCATATGTTGCCTTTTTAACTAATCTATAAATTCTTGCAATAAATGTAAATTACGAAGTTTGCTACTAGCTGGATTACAAGAAGAGACTAAAACCCAAGAGGAAAGCAATTGCACATGAAATATCAAAGAAAAGATACAATATCAAAGAATCCTTGGACATGTGACTATGAAATACAAGAAAGCTGTCAGCAAAAAGAAATCACTTCCTTCATCGTATTGCTTCAGTTCCTTCTAATGTAGCCTGGCGCCACCGATAATAAAAATAATCAGACTTTTTTAAGGTGGGGAGGGGAAACTTGATCCAAATCCGAATGCTAAATTTCCACAGATCATTTCATTTTATGACATTTAGGCACTGGGATATTATCAATTGACTTAGCAAATAGTGAATGAGACGAATTGTCAATATATAGTCAGCAAATATTCACCAGTCTTGCAATCGATGTTGGTTAACTGCTATGAGGGGCCAGCAGAGTAAGCCAGGGATCTGAGGGTGGTGGTGTTAACTGTCACTGCTTTCCTGCAGTATAGATGCATGATGGCACATCTTTTGTTTCTTGTTCGTTTGACTCCAAAATGGCAACTTCTAATTATATAATGAGAAACACCTTTCACAGCTATGTAGACAGGACCACTGCGTTCTTCCCATCATCAGGCTATGTCGGAGTGTTGAAGTTGGTAGCTTTCTTCTGTAACAAAATCTGTACTTTTTAAAATTCGAGAAACCTCAGGGGAAAAATTAGACCCCTATTCTGTGAGCTGCTCAGTTTTCTTCTGCTGCCTTTTTCCTACGTTTGTTCTGCTGTCCTTCATTCTTTGCATTCCTCCCAAGTGTGTTTATTTTATTTTTCCTTCTCTTCCACCAATGACGTAACTAGATACATAATTATATCTCTTTCCATTTATTAAAAATTGTTTTTGTTCATAAAACTAATTTACTTTTTGAAGAAGATAAAGACAACATATAAAATAAAAAGAAGAAAATGAAAATTGCCTGTAACTCCTCTACCTTCTGACAATTTTTCTAAGCTTGCATAATATCTTATAATAGGTCAGCTCCATCATATCACATAGTTATCATCATGAGGATTTTTTTCATGGTATTAAATATTCCTTAAACAACATGATGTTTTAGCTATGGTACAATGTTTTACTGTATGGAACCACTTAACCATCCCTTTTGTTGACTGTCTGCATAATTTTTTATATTTAGTTATTAAAATGTTCAGGACAGCCTTTTTCCAAAGTAAAGTCCTAATCATATTTTTTATTGTTCCTTAGGATAAATTCTTATAAGTGAAATATCTAGAAGACTCAATACATTTTGATAATTTTATTTCCAGAGACTTGTGTTAAATTTTTCCCTCTAGTACTTTCTAAGAGTTCCAGGATGATGTATTTTTCACTCCACTATGTTCCTTCCTAATATCAGGCAAAGAAACACGAAGTCCCACAGAGTTATTTCTTTAACATGTGTTCATCTGCTCCCATGCCTGCTGCTCCTCTTCTGGCTGGTATATCCAGGTTTATACCTCCTGCTACCAACTATTAATAAATCTCTTCTCTGCATGCCTGCACATACCATAGCTTCCATTTGCTCCTGAGAGAATCATCTTTTCCTTAAAACGTATTTTTTCCTTCTACCTTTCCTACTCGGTCATTGGTGCTGCCATTCTGAACCAGAATCTCAGAGCTGTCTTGGACAGCTACCAGCCCTCACTCATCTTCGGTGAGTCTGCCAGTGGAGCACCTTGGCATCTTGCTTATTCTACTGTCTTCTCCCTAGCCTAGTTTGTCTGAACGCCTGCATTCCTAACTTGCTTTCCATCACAGTCTTTCCCCCTTCTTAGAATCCCCATGATGTCTTTGATAGATGTGATTATGAAACTCTCCTGCTTTAACATTCATTGCCGAGAGAATTCTGGCCAGATGCTTTAGCAAGGTGCAGTGATCTTGTCACACCACAGGTCAGCATGGGACTGTCATCTCCAGCCTTCCCCTCGTGTCCACTCAGCCACTCCAGCCAAAGACCATATCCTTCCGTCCTCTCTTACTTGGCCCACTCTTTGCCCCTTGGGGAAATTTCTTTCCATTTTTCACTCATCTTTCAATATTCAGTTCAAATGCCACTTCCTTTCTACAGCTGACCTGACTGACTCCTTAGAGTAATATAATTTTTAACTAGATTTTCCTTTTGCTGTGGTGATTGCATATATTTATTTGTTGATGTGATTATCTCCTCCTTTGAGCTCTTAGAGACCAGAAATGGTGAATTAAGAATCTCTGTGTCCCTGATGCCAACCAAAAGATGGTGCCACCCGGTTTCTCAGCTTGCAGCTGGTGCCTCGGTCGCTCTTCTTGGCACTTATCCAGGGACTCTTGTGTTGCTTTCTGTCCACGCTACTTTTTTCGCTAGTTCTTATCACCAGTTGCAGGAGGGTTTCAGGTTTCGTTGTGTGCACTGATTGATGGTATTCCCAAACTACCCATGAGATTTAATTCAATCTGTAGCAGATTATGTAGATGATCTTAAAAATTAGATTGGATCCATTTCTGATCTGTTTGCTTTGCAGTAGGAAATATGCAGAAAATACGAAGCTTCAACGTGTTCCAACCAGAGGATCCCAGAACAGGAACAACCAACTGAGGTTGCTTCATGGTTAGTTGGTTGGATATTTTGTGTCTCCCTTAAAAATAGTCAACACTCAAAAACTAGCAATTAAGTCAATGAGACCTCTGAAGAAAGTGGAATGATTTAGAGAGCAAAAGATGGTGCCTTCTAGAACAATAAAGATGACAAATTGATCCACTGAATAGCTTCCATCACACTGGTAGGATGGTAAGTGGTTTTTAAAATTTCCAACCATTAGCCATAGATTTGTTGATTGTGGTCTTGCTCTGGTACTTGAACTTGTTTTGCAAATGCTGACCTTAACAGCTTTTTTCTTCTCTTTTTGATCATAACCATAAGTGTTCTAGAATGAATAAGCTAGTACAAAATCATTCTATTGATGATTTGACAGGAAAACCAACTTAAAAAATATACATTTTTAGCCACAATATGTTCTTCTCTTATCACTAGTTGCAGGAAGTTTTCAGTTTTCCTTGTGTGCTTTAATGTGCAGAACTGGTAAGGTTTTTTATCAACATTAATCCTGGTGAACAGATCAATGACTTCCTGGATACTAATATCCTTTTTTAGATTAATACTCTGAATGTATGAACCTGTTTTATCAGATAACTTAAACAATCAGTCTCTTTGTGTGTTAATTGCTACTGAGGGTTAATGTTATGTATAAAATGAAATCAATATAATCTCTATTGCTCATTAACTGAGATGCTCTCGGCTCAACTCTGTTTTATTTTCCAATTAAGTTCTATTATTTTTCCTTATTGGCCCTTGAAAACTAGCTGTGGAAACAAACTTAATAGTTCTGAAAATATCAGAGTCAACAACATGCCCTAATGGAAAACCCTATAATATATGAATAGAAAAAAGGAATGCATTTAATCATTGGAAATTACAACATAGTTTATTATTATACATTTATCTCTTATTCTCATTTTTTAAAGGGCATGACTTCGGATCTATTAGTGAGATAAAAGCTTTCTCTCAGTGTTTTATTTCGTTCTCAGTGGATAAAACCAACAGCCTCATGGTGCTCATGGTGCTGTAGAAAGGCAGCCCCCCAGCGGAGGGAAGGTCCACTCCTTAAAGCCCTCCCTGCTTTAAGCTGCCCGGCCAGTGTCTGCTTTAGGTCCTGCTTGGTGCATCCCTTTGGGCCATGTGGTGGGCTGAGGAATGGCCCCCAGGGGTGCCCACATCCTACTCCCTGGAATCTGTGGCTATGTCACTTCACAAGGCAAAGGAGACTTCGCAGATGTGATTAAGTTAAATGTACTGAGGTGAGGGGTGATCTTGGATTATCTGGGTGGGGCCCATGTAATTACAGGGTCTTTGTGAGAGGAAGGCAGGAAGGCCAGAGAGAGAAGGAGACGCGACAGTGAAAGCCGACTGAAGCAGGTGACAGGACAGTGTGTCCAAGGAGTGTGGGCAGCCCTGGAGTCCGGGAAAGGCAGGGGCGATGATCCTCTGGAGGAGTGTCCAGCACCAGCCAGCTCTGCCTACACCTGGGTCTTGAGCCGGTCAGACCCATTTTGGACGTCCTGCCTCCAGGACCGTTGGGCAGTCGATCTATGATGCCTGAAGCCACCTGGTCTGTAGTGATTTGCTGCAGAGGCAACAGGAAGCCAGCACAGGGCCAGGGGGCTCTGGAGGGAGTGTGGCTCTGGGCTGAGTGCTGGAGTTGGGCAAGCAAGAAACTCCTGGACATTAAGGAGCCGCCCCTGGGGTGCCCTGGAAGGCATACTCACCTGGGAAGGACTAGGGTTTCCTTGTAAGGGCACTTTTAGTAACCCAACTCACAGCTTCTGAAGCTCAGGCCTGAAGAGCCCTGTCTGAGTCTGCACCCGCTGAACATATCTGGAGCTTACCTTTTCTTAAGGTCCTCCTGGAAAGGCTTGCATTTATAACAGGCAAATAGGATGGAATTTTAGAACTGGGTTTACCTGGTCTCCACCTATGTTTGCTTGGTCTTTTCCAGGAATATATTTTAGCCTTTAGCACAATTTTAAACAAGTAGAAATGAAGAAGTCTGACTTTATGAAGACTTTTCTACCTGCCCACAATTTTTACCTTTCTCAGGTTAATAGCTTTGTTTTTGTCTCTAGGCCAATAAAATTCATCTTTTTGAGGAAGAGGAGCACCTATTACTCCATCCAGCAGTCACTGTGTGAAGTCGACAAATAGTCGAGGTGTTTCTGTTTGTGCACTAAGGCTTCTCCACCAAAAAGTCCTCAGGGAGAAAACTTTCTGGATCATTTTATCAAAAAGATAATCAAGGCTGGGCGCCGTGGCTCATGCCTGTAATCCCAGCACTTTGGGAGGCTGAGGTGGGCAGATCATGAGGTCAAGAAATCGAGACCATCGTGGCCAACATGGTGAAACCCTGTCTTGACTAAAAATACAAAAATTAGCTGGACCTGGTGGTGCATGCCTGTAGTCCCAGCTACTCGGGAGGCTGAGGCAGGAGAATCTCTTGAACCCGAGATGTGGAGGTTGTAGTGAGCCAAGATCGCGCCACTGCACTCCAGCCTGGTGATGGAGTGAGACTCCGTCTAAAAAAAAAAAAGATAATCAAAATACAGCAAGGTTTAGCCCTCATGAGCAGGGTAAAATGGTGGCCGAGGCTAGTGTTTAGCTCATGCCCCTCTGTGCCATAGCCAATGGTCTTCCTTGGTGTAAGGGTCAATGTTGTGAAGAGGGACTGCCTCCAGCCTCAGCTGGGCCGTCTCTTCCCAGCACCACTATAGGGTCATGTTTCCATCCGTGGGCTTGTTACCACATTAAATAGATGTAGAGTGCTCAATGTGTGTGTACAAATCCGGGCTGCACCATGAACCAGGAGTGAGACCTTGGATGGGTTGCCTAAACTTTCTAAGGAATTCAAGCAACAGGAACTTAAAAATGACAGGTATTGCTATCATTTTGTCAAGCTACAGATTCATTCAGACATTTAGAAAAAATTAAGTTGAAGCCTTCAATTGCCAGAAAATAGCTCACAAAAAGATGCATGTTAGTGGCCAGGCGCAGTGGCTCACGCCTGTAATCCCAGCACTTTGGGAGGCCGAGGCGGGTGGATCACGATGTCAGGAGATCGAGACCACGGTGAAACCCCGTCTCTACTAAAAAAATACAAAAAATTAGCCAGGTTCGGTGGCGGGCACCTGTAGTCCCAGCTACTCCGGAGGCTGAGGCAGGAGAATGGCGTGAACCCGGGAGGTGGAGCTTGCAGTGAGCCGAGATCGCACCACTGCACTCCAGCCTGGGAGACAGAGCGAGACTCCGTCTCAAAAAAAAAAAAAAAAAAAAAAAAAAAAAAAAAAGATGCATGTTAGTTATATGTCTGTCATTGTAATAAACCTTTTCTAAGTTTTCCCAAGAACAGTTGGTCCTCTTGCTATATCCAGCTCACAGCTCTAAGAGGCTTAGAAGGGTCAGGTGATTTATCCAAAGTCACACATCTAGTTGGCGGCACAGCCAAGAATCGAATGCAGGCAGCAAGACTCCAGCACGAACGCTTCGCCCACCTCCCTATACCGCGTAGGGCAGGAACAGCATCTCATTATAGTAGACACTGACTCAATTTGTTAGTTTTACAAATACGAAGCAGTTGGCACTAGAGGACCCCATGTGTTGGTGACATGCATCTTCCTAACCCTAACCAAACCCTGCCTGAAACCTGGTTTCATGTCTTCCTCCAAGGGAATACATAATTGTGTCAATAAACAGCACACCTTTCTTAAGACAAATCCACTGTTGTATTTTTCAAATCACTCTAAGAAAGAAAATGGAAGGCGGGTAGGTGCAGTTCTTTAGTCACTGCTGCATTTAACCGCCTCCTTCAGCCCATCCTGTCACCTTTTTTTTTTTTTTTTATACAAAAGACAACTGCTGTCTTGTGCTTCTGTGGTCATTGGGCTGGAGAAATTGCGCAGAAGGTGCGGGGCTGAGAAGGAGAGGCCCTCGTTGCTGTCCTATTTGAATGGCAGGCTCAGCGGAGTGCAAATTCGATGCCCCCCAGAGCCCCTGTCCTTAGGAAATACCAACTCGCTTTCCCTAGAAATAAGTGCCTGCTTCCAGATAACTGAAGGATCAGCAACTATCTGCGTATGTCCTTCCCAGGCTTCCTCTGAGACACTAACATACGATTGTGTGAAATGCCACAGACAGGACGTGGGAACTGCATCATGCTCCCTGGAGCCTCTACACACGGGGCAAACTTAGCTCACAAGAACAACTTAGGTATAGATGCTGACAAAATCAATTGTTCTGACTGAATTTTTCGGGTTGGTTTGACTTTGTCTTTTGGTAAATAGCTTGGTGTGTACTTTCTTTTTAGTATAAAAATGAAAACAACTTTTTAAAGCTTATTGGACCTATGAATTAATTAATAATAAATGATGACTTTGTACCAGGCAGTATGTTCGATGTGTGGTGTGTGTCATCTCATTTAATCATTCCGACTACTCCATGATATAGACGTTATTTCTATTTTTGGATTGGAAAGCTCAGGGTCAGGTCACAGTGAAGCTGAAAGTTATGCAATTGGTAAATAACAGAGGTGGGATCTGAACCTGGGTCGTTACAGTGCCTCTTGCCAATGAGTCGTTTTGTTTACTGAAATCCCGAGGGTTGGGGTTTCTGAGCCCAAATCCATAATTTCTTTTGTTTACTTGCTCTTTGGAATGCCAGTGGGTTGCATCATTGATTGAATTTTTTCTTTTAGATCCAGTGATCCCTAAAAGATAAGAATTTGAAATGTACTCAAATGTCCCAAAAGACGCAACACTCTGCTCATACTACACACAGCCTACGACCTTTAATCACACGTGCGATGGATTCAGGACCCATTTTCAGAGCTTCATCCCAAAGACCTTCTATGGGAAACAGATGGGTCGGATGAGTAAGGGCTGAGTCAGCCTCACAGAGGCTGAATCTTTGGTTCCAAGGAGTCTAAAACCCACTAAGCCATCCCCTCTGGTGAAGAGATTATACGCCAGATGGGAGCAAAACTTGCCCTTTTCTGATCCAGAGGCCGAAGTGTTCCTCATTAGAACACTGCTGTGCTTACTGGAGGCCTAAAAATCAAATCCTTCCAATATACTATTTAATATGGCTAAGCACAAGCAAGGGACAAACTTGCCCAACTCTTTTCCAAAGATCAAGTTTTTCTCATGTATAATTCAGTTTTTATCATAGTCTTTAGTTTTTGTCCATGTTGGTATTATGGTGTCTAGCATTTCTCAAGCCTGTATTTTAAGACACGTATCGGAAGAATCTTACTGATATTTACAGTTTAGAAATGACTTTCCACTAAGTTGTAGCTATCTAGAAAATAAATCAAATTGAAGCTTTAAAAGAATATTGCATACAAATCGTTCTGATCAGCTGCTTCCCTGTATAGCCATCTATTGTTGTATAAAAGACACGTGACAGCAAATATTATCTCCAATGAATTATTTCCGTGATTAGAACTCCAATACTATGTTGTATTTCCAAATATGGTCATGTTCTGAAGTAGTAATTAAATAATAAGTCTAAAGGAATTTAATCATATCAGTCTTTTAAAATCTACTCCATTTTCTCAGAACGAATTTTTAAAAAGTGAATCAATAGTTGTACTAGTGCTATATATTTGTATGTCTGTTTCTGGAGCAGATGGTTGTTCTAGGGTTAATTTATCAAATATGGCAGCTACTTAGCAATATAGCATTATGGTAACTATTAAGCACTTTACGTGTTGTTAGTCTAAATTGAGATGTGGTGTAAGTGTAAAACATACTAGATTTTGAATGTAAAACATGTCAATATTTTTAAATTCATTGCCTGCTAAAATGATAATATTTTGGATATATTAGGTTAAATAAAATGTATTGTTTAAATAACTTTTACTTTTTTCTTTCAAAAAATGTGGCTGCTGGAAATTTTAAAATTACACATATGATGGCCATTTTTGCTTTTGTTCTATTTCTATTAAGTAATGCTAATCTACAGTCTCTAAGTACATAAAATAAGTAGAACTTTCTGGTTTTTCAGCTATCTGTAAAATCAGAGTACTTCTTTTAAACTAGTTTGACTATCTAGTTCAGCACAACCATCACTTGCTATATTGTACCTAGTGACAAAAGCAGTTAATTTACCTCCCAAATATGCTCTTTTACAAGGAGGCAGTGACTTTATTTGGAAAAATTTGGCTTAATAAACTTTAATTGATGATAATATTAATAAACAAAAGAAGGATCAATTCACAATTACAGTTTATAAATAATAAGTAGTAGAAGACTCTGAGAATGTATTTATACATAAATTCATATGTACCATAATATATACTGGATGTAACTTACTACCATACCACGATAATATAAAACTACATGATTATGTATGTGTCTTGGTGCTTGCCTTCTTAGTTACTGGTAAATTGGCAGAGGTTTAAAATATAAAATTAGCTTCTTAACAGCTAGGCATAATTAGTTTTGAAATTCTTTTATCAAATCATTAAAACGTGAACACACAATGACTCACAAAAATAATTCAGTCTTGTTTGTTTATATGCTGGTAGGTATCTCTTTTATTCATCAGTTTCCCAGCTTGGCCTTCAACAGCAAGTGTTCCTTGAACCAAAGAGAAGCTGGTTCTTTAATTCCAACAACTCCCTCTGACAGGATTATCTAAGTGTTCTCTGCCCATCCGGATCCCTGGAGGGCCAACTTAGTGTGTTTGCGTGGCCTTGTCGTTTACATAGGATGCTGTTTTTGTTCTAACGCTAATCGCTGATCGTTTGTTTTCATGCTTGTGCAGACCGACAGGTAATCTTGCCGGTGACCTTCCTTCTATTCTCTTTGAGTTTTGCCATCGTCATTTGTCTCTACCCTCACACAATGATCTTCCTTAACTTCTCCTTCATTAAAAACAAATGTGCAAGGGGGTTTTGTGTCCTCCCAGACAGCATGAAATCCAACCAGAAGAAGCGGGGAAAGATAGACCAGTTTAGTAAACGTGATTAGTTAAATAATCAACATCAAGTGTGAAGCATCCAGTGGTGGTCTGCTGCAGAGTCGTTTAATGAAACGACATGCTTTAATGATGAAAACAAGCATAAATGCTCCATTGAAGAGTAGCTATTTTCATTATAGAGTAGAAACATTATGGCAATGAATTCGGTTTATTTACAAACCTAGATTCTTTTTGGCTCACTAAAAAAGTCGTGTTTGAAGTAGCAGGAATATTGTACATATGGTTTATCCGCCAAAGTGATTGCCTAAGAGGATGTAGTGTTTTTAAGGTCAGCACGATTTAGCTGACCACGTTTCATTTCGCTCTGTTTCCATTGAAAAGAGGCAGCCACAGTTACATGACTTCTGTAGATACAGAATCAATGATGACAGTGTTCTAAGAAGGCCATTGGTCTGGTGTCAAGCCTTTGGAAGTGCCTGTAGCGCCACAATTTTCACTGAAATCCTGCAGCTCAAGGAAGGGCATCCGGATTCATTCTGGGAAGGAAAAAGCAACAACTTTTACTGAGTGATCTCTGCAAGAGCTTGTTCTCCTCTTGCCCCCATCAGGTTAGACTTGTAAGCCTTGGAGCTCTGGGCTTTAACTCTCTCACCTGGCTGGAGATCTCCTCCTTCTCTCCCTCGCCTGTTTGCCTCGTCCAGCTTGCAGGACCCTTTGTACCTCCCCGGGGAGGAGCTGCCTGTGGAGCTGGACTGGGCGGGAAGGGAAAGTACCTGCACCTTTGCAGGGCCCACAGCAGGCCTGGTGGCAGGGACCACAGCACAGGCTCTGCAACTCCCTGACCTAGAATCAGAGTCCCCGGACCAGGGGCCACATGGGCCATGCCAGCAATGCCTGGACTTTCCAAGGAACTTCTTTCACAGGCTGGCAGGAGTGCTCCAGACACAAATGGACATTCCAGCTGCGAGTATCCAGGTTGGCATGGTTTATGTGGGGAGGGAAAGGCTTACGAGACATGCTATGATATTCAGCTCTGACACATTTCCTGGCGTTGCCTGACTTTTCTTTGTCCCTTTTCAAACTCTTTGCTGCACGTATTTGGAGTCCCAGCCAGCACAACATGTACCCACTTTCTTCCCCAAGCCATCCCTCTCCTATGCCTCCACTTTCAGACACGACACCATCACTTTTCACTTTCACCCCAGGATTAGCTCTGACCCCTTCCTTCCTTGTTTTACCTCCCCGTCTTCACATCTAATCAATTGCTGCAGCTTGCAGATTTTCTTTTTTTCTGTTTTCTCAGGCCACCACTCACCTGGAACCAGGCCCTCCTTGTGCCAGTCTTGGAATTTTATTGCTACGTAGCTACCATATTGGGCAAATTGGCACCAGATCAACCATCTGCTCTCTAAAATAGACACACACATTACATCACTGTTGCAGTTATTGATTCATTTTCTTAAAATTCACTGTGGGAAAGACAAGCAGAGTGAATTGAGGGAGATTGATATGATTACATCTATTTTAAATATATCCTTTATTAGTACTTCAGAACATGGCCTCCTCTCATCTCCCTACCTTCCTGCAGGTGCATGCTTCCTTTGTCAGACTAGCCCCCCCACACGCCATTGACTACGTCATACCACGGGGCTTGAGCATTGATTTCCTGCTGGATAAGCTCCAGTCTGACATTCATGATTCTCCACTGCAGGGGTTCAGTCCTAGCTCTTCCATCTCCCCTGGTGAAGCCAGCACCCCAAACACTCATTCCACAGTTCCTCCCACACCATGCCCCCTAATGAAATGCCTGCTCCCTGATTTCCCCCCATAGCTCCTTCATAAGCCACTGAAGTCTAACTTTCCCATGAAGCTTCTCGGTTGACTTCACCCATCAAGCCATCCCATTACTAGGTATATACCCAAAGGTCTATAAATCATGCTGCTATAAAGACACATGCACACGTATGTTTATTGCGGCACTATTCACAATAGCAAAGACTTGGAACCAACCAAAATGTCCAACAACGATAGACTGGATTAAGAAAATGTGGCACATATACACCATGGAATACTATGCAGCCATAAAAAATGATGAGTTCACATCCTTTGTAGGGACATGGATGAAACTGGAAACCATCATTCTCAGTAAACTATTGCAAGGACAAAAAACCAAACACCACATGTTCTCACTCATAGGTGGGAAATGAACAATGAGAACTCATGGACACAGGAAGGGGAACATCACACTCCAGGGATGGTTATAGGGTGGGGGGAGTGGGGAGGGACAGCCTTAGGAGATATACCTAATGCTAAATGACGAGTTAATGGGTGCAGCAAACCAACGTGGCACATGGATACATATGTAACAAACCTGCACATTGTGCACATGTACCCTAAAACTTAAAGTATAATAATAATAATAAAAAAGAAAAAAATGATCTCTTCTTACTCTCAAGTCATGGCTCATAGTGATTAAAGCCCTCCTTGGCTAATAATTAGCTACCTCTTACATTTCTGTCTTGAGAAGTCTCACTATTTGATACACATATTGTTCGTCTACTTTTTACCTATGTGCTCATTTCTTCCTGACAAGATTATGCATTCTAGAAGAATTCCAATGAGGTTCACAGATTCAGGGTTTTTTGTTTCAAATAGTCAAGGCTCTCCCCCTCTGAGCATTTACTTGGCGTTCCCTCTTATGCTCTTGCTTGTGATACTTAATTTGTTTTGTTTCTTCTTTGGACACCAATGAGAGTTTGTTTAATAAATAGATTATTTGCATAATAGTCCAGTAAGGTAGTAAAATTTCTTCTAGTGTTTTGTTTTCTGTGTAAAAGGTTTTTATTTAAATTTATTTTTCATTAGCTATTTGTTTTTGCTCCATTATTCCAACCGCTTTCAAAACAGAGTGCATCCCATCAATGGGAAGGGTGTGATTTCCTGAGCATCTTGAAGCAATTCTGTTTGTAATTCTGGGAGTAGTAACTGGGAAAGGCAGATTGTTCTATGGACACAGAGAGGAGGAGGAGGAGAAGATGGAAAAGGAGAGACCCTAGGAGGACTGGCACCTAGGGTGGAGAAGAGAAGGGCCAGTTTTGAACAGCAAGGCAGCCCTCGGGGACAGAAATGCCACATGTGGGTTTGACTGTTTAATGTGAAGTGTGTGCCTCACCTCCATCTTCACATCAAGAATCTTCAACAGAGCTCACACTGGTTCCTGACAATCTTATAAGAATGGGCTATTTGGGGGAACTAGAAGGGATGTTGATTTTCGCATCTGGGTCAACAAAGTGCAGAGGTTAGGAAGGCTCGTCCTGGCCCCTGGGACTCATCTAAGGCCTCTCAGTGTTGAGAGCCACCAGAGAGCCCTCTCGTCTTCAGATGAGAGATGCAAAATCAACTCACATTTATAGGGCTCTTCACAACTAACAAAGGAACGTCATCCTTACAGAAACTCTGTGTGGCAAGTGGGATGGATTTTGCTAATTCCACATTACGAACTTAAACACAGAGATTCAGAAAAGTTGTGTCATACGCCAGTAAGCAAAGAATTCAAAGCCATGGTCTGCTCTTTTAAAACAACAAACAAACAAACAAGCAAACAGAAAAACTAGGACCGTCTAAGTAGCGTCCGTTCTTCCTCCTTCTTCTCCCCGTGCTAGCTGGGGTGTGCCTGCAGACTCGCTTCTCTGGAATTCATAGCATTACTCTGCTGTGTCTGTTGTCAGTCTGCTTTCAGAAGAACAATTGCCCTGCTTTTCTCTTATACGTGAACTTTTACCTTAATGCTTAAAATGTTTGGCAATCTTGTCAACCTCTAGGTTTCAGGATACGTGTCATCAGAATCTGAATTGCATGTCCAGAATTATCCACACATGACAGTTCACATTCTCCCTCTTGTTAAGTCCTGTTCTATAGTCTCTCATTACTTTGTCATTTTTCATCATTATTTTCATCTTTCTCATCAAATACACATTTTGTAAACAATTGTGATTTATTATTATTATTTGCTTTTTGAATTCAGTTCCGCTGCAGTGGTTTATGAGTTGTTACTTTTCCTCCGTGACTTGCCTGGACGTTATTTGTCCAGTTCTCTCATGCTCACAAGCCCTTCTGGATCATGGGTCTATGATTCCCAGCATCTGTTTCCAGCTCCACCTTGAAATGCATTATTTGATGAAGATTTTTTTAATTTTTTTCTTCACATGATTTAATTCTTTGGCTAATCACTGTGATTAATCTTTTGGTTGAAAATTTCCAGTTGTCTTTTTAAATGGAAATTATTATTTCTCTCTTAATTTTTCCTCTAGTATGTTAGAGAGGCTCAGGAAATGGATTCTTAGTTATTTTATACCCTCTCACTGAGTAAAATTAATGTGCTTTAAAATTAATGCCATTAAGAAGCAATTGTTATTTGTAGTAGGGAAAATGTGCAAGAACCAAAATGCCCAACTTCTAAGGGAGCTGTTAAATAAATTACTCAAGTCCTCTGAAACAGAGCATGATTTATAAATATAAAAAATTGGAAAGGGTTTAAAAGATAATTGTAAAATTAAATGCAATATAGCCATAAAACCATGTTTTTGAAGAATAGGTCTAACAAAAGTGCACATGGTACAATATTGAATGAAAAGATTTCAGGACACAAAAATATACATGCAATTTGATTCCAAGTTCCTTCTATTCTTAATAAATATGATTAACTTCGTATGAAACAAGCTACTTCTCATTTTAGATGTGTGCTTATTTTGCTTAAAGTGAGAATTGCAGTTTCATTGTATTCTTCTGCTTTTAATTTTTAGTATAACAACATAAATGGTACCTATTTTATTGCATCTATTCCAACACAGAGAAGTATATGGAGAAGAGATGCTGTCTGTGCTCTCCTGCAGTACATGCCCTAAGCCCACAGAGAGCAGGTTAGGCGTGGAGGGAGAGGAGGGTAATCTGGGTGAGGGATTCACTCATGCTAAAAGGGCCCTGGCTCCCCTGGACTCATCTCCCAATTAACATTTCACTGGTGAGCCGGTGTGCGATCCCAGTGGAAACAGGGAAGGCATTGAGTTAAAATGAGGTGTTCTAATAAGAACTTAATTCCACGGACCCTTTGATTATGAAGTGCTTCAGAGAAGGGTGCGGAAGGCTTAAGAAGAGATTTGAAAGACTTCTCGCACTTAGTTTCCACCAAAGAGAATTTTGAACAATGAAGCCAGTGAAACAGAAACAGATGGCTCAAATTTTCTTTGAAATGTAGACAGATTGAAGAGGAAGAAGTCTGGCAAAAATACATTTGGGATATGGCCAAACTGAAAACATTTGAGAAATGGTATGAAACACTTTTGGAAAAGCATGAAGGTGCCTGAAACACTCGCACTAAGTGTAATGTGATGGGGACACACGAAGAAATGGAGCTTGTACCGACAAGGCCACGCATTCTGGTCAACCATGGCCACCATGGCTTCATTCTGAGGGAGGACAGACACTGTCGGCTGGTGGCTCCACCTCAGCGACTGGAACCATCTGTGTGACTGCAACACCCTATGAGACTGTAACTACCTGTAAGAATGAAGCTACCTGTGTGTCTGAAACACTCCGTGAGACTGTAACTACCTGTATGACTGAACCCTGTGAGACCAAAACACCCTGTGAGACTGCAGCTATCTGTGTGGCTGAAATGCCCTGTGAGATTGTAACTACCTGTGTGACTGTAACTACCTGTGAGACTGAACAGCCCTGTGAGACGGCAACTATCTGTGTGGTTGAAATGTCCTGTGAGATTGTAACTACCCGTGTGACTGAAACACCCTGTGTAACTGAAACTATCTCTGTGGCTGAAGCGTGCTGTGCAAATGAAATTACCTGTGTGGCTGAAATGACCTCTGAAACTGTAATTGCCTGTGTGACTGAAACTATCTGTGCAACTGAAATGGCCTGCATGGCTGTAACTCCCTGTGCGACTGTAACTCCCTGTGCGACTGTAATCCTGTGGACTGAACTCCTGTGCACTGAATCCTGTGGCTGTAACTCCTGTGGCTGTAACTCCCTGTGCGACTGTAACTTGCTGGGTCTCCTTTTGCTTGTCTCTAACTTGAAGGCCTTGCAGTGGATGATCTGACATTCTTTAATGGAGTAGCCACCCGACTACCATGTCTCTTTCCCTCTCTCTGGGAGTGAGAAGCATTTAAGCTGCTTTTCGTGGAGACCAGGAAACATTCCTGAAAGAAATATTTGCCTGAGAGCTACAAAATCTTTGGTCTAAGACTTGAGTACCTTTTTTTTTTCTAAGACAGGATCTCACTCTGTCACCCAGGCTGGAGTGCAGTGGCATGATCTTGGCTCACTGCAGCCTCAACTTCCCAGGTTCAAGCCATCCTCCTGTCTCAGCCCCCAAAGTAGCTGGGACTACAGGCATGTGCCACCATGCCTGGATAATTTTTTGGTATTTTTTGTAGAGACAGGATTTTATCATGTTGCCCAGGTTGGCCTCAAACTCCTGGGCTCAAGTAATCTGCCTCAGCCTCCTAACGTGTTGGGATGTGTACCCATTTTTCAATGGACCTTTCTTTGGTAACATTTAAGTGAAAAAGTATTAATGCGTGTTTATGCTAATAGTCAGGTAAAAAGAAAACAACACCCACAGCAAAGGGCATGGAAATATAAATTTCTGCTTCGGTTTCCAAGGGGCTGATCCTTGTGAGGAGATTGGAAAGTCTTCAGTTGGGGCATTTGAGTCCAGGAAGCGAAGGAAAACCCAGGAGAACTTATTAAATGCGCCATTTCAAACAAAGTAAAGATGAAATGACCTTCAGGTAAAGAAGAAAACACTGAAACACAATGAAAGGAGAATAAGAGCCCTATGATTTACAAATTACTTTTTAATTTTTAAATTGAGGATATTTCCCCAAAGTATATCAGGCTTTGGAATGCTGGCTGGGGGCGGTTGGAGGAGACAAAACTATAAACAAGAAAGAGAAGTTACAGGGGAAGCTGGCATGAATTCTGCTTTCCATGCCTTACTTACTAACTCGTGGAAAAAGGGCAGAGGCACACGGGCACACGGAGATGGTCAAAATGGGAAGCAGAAAGGGTCAGAGAAGCCAAGCTGTGGGAGCTGGGAGGTCAGCAGAGACGGGACAGGCTTCCTGATCCTGAGACAAGTGCACCTGGTATGGCAGTGGCTACCTGCGAAGTGGGGAAAGCTAGCAGCACTAGAGTTTCCTGGGGGAAGGATGAAGGGAGGGTGGCTGATGTAAGGAGGTTTGCGGAAGCAATCTGAGAGCGGATAAATCCCTCAGTACCCCCGCCACCTCCACGTGCCTGCCTCCCCCCTAGTGGGGCTGAACTCCGGAGGCTTTTTCTCTGAACAGAGTCCCTGGAATGGGGCTCTAAGCATAGTTGTGTTATACCCAAAGCAAGGGACCTCACTGACTGCATGATTTAAAATATTCACGTAATTTAGCGATGAGCATGTGTCAAACTCATTTCAAACTTTCTCTAAGGAAAGAAACCTGAGACAAGCCTACTGAAATACTAACCCTTGCTAGGAGCATTTTAATGAAAAAGGCTAAGTGAGATCTCTCTCTCAGCCTGACTATAAGGTAAAGAATATCTTGTTAGAAATCATTAATCCTGCTGGCCGACTGCTTAAACATTTGATCAGGAATTAACATTTCTTCTAAGAGGGAGGTTGTAAATTATATCACATGAAAAGTTCTGTCCTAGACCAGGTTTGATTTTCCTGTGGGAAACCTGACCAGCTAACCAGTTCGAGCCAGGGCTCGGACCCGGAACCAAGTGAGGACTTGCTAAAACAGGGATGGGGTGGAAGCAGCTTTCCATAAGACAGGCCTACCAGCATGCCAAGTCAGTTTATCATCGCCATGGCAATACCCGCGAGTTACTGACCCTTTCCATGCGAAGACCCGATGACCCGAAAGTTACTACCCTTCCCTAGGACGTTCTGCATACCCCGCCCCTTAACTCACATGTTCCCTAGGACGTTCTGCATACACTGCCCCTTAACTCACATGTTCCCTAGGACGTTCTGCATACACAGCCCCTTAACTCGCATGTTATTAAAAGTGGGTATAAATGGGACTGCAGAACTGCCCTGAGCTGCTCCTCAGTGCCTATGGGGTAGCCCCGCCCTGCAGGAGCAGTCACAGAGCATAACGCACACTGCTGCCTCAGTAAAGCTCTTTTCTTCTGCCTCTGGCTTGCCCTTGAATTCCTTGCTGGACAAAGCCAAGAACCCTCATAGGCTGAGCCCACTATGGGGCTGACCTGCCCTGCATCAGTACAACCAGAAAATTGCTATTGGAATTTTCCTAAAAGCAGATAAGATATTGGATTTAAGAAACCAGAACAAGATGCTAAAGACATTTTTGCAGAATCAAAGCATGATCTTGATGAAGAAAAACAAGGTAGGAGAAATGAGAAAAAAAAATAGAGTCATGAAGAGGGCTCTGGGAAGATGGCAGAGGGGGAAGCACCGGGAATCCACCTCCCCACCTAGTCAACTGTTGCCCTGGCGGGATCTGTCTGATGTAGCTATTTTGGAACTCTGGAGTCTATCCAAAGGCTTTCAACTTCCAGAGTAAGGCTTGGATGTGCAGCTTTCAGCTTGGCAGCCACCCCCACCTTACCCTTCAATCACAGAGCAGCCAGCCATGCATGAATCCCAGTTTAAGTGTTGGACACGTAATTTTTAAAACATTTTTCTCTCTCTTTCTTTTCATCTGTCATTTGCTCTACTTTTGGTACACGTTGTGCTACATGATTTTATTTTTTAAGCTTTCTATTACTTTTTAAGAGAATTCCTTCCTGCAGCTCATCCTTCTGCTCCCACACGCCCACTCCCAGGACTCTGGAGCCGTGAGACTCAGCCTACTGCTCTCTGATCACTATAGCTCTGCAGGACTCATGGCTAGGTCAGCCTCTACAGAGGAAAGTGCTGACTACTTGGTCTTTTCTGAGTATTCAAAGCCTCTCTCTGTTCTTATCCTTGTTCTTATTATTTTAGAGAATGAATTTAATTTTTTTTTTTTTTTTTTTGGATGGAGTCTTGCTCTGTCACTCAGGCTGGAGTGCAGTGGCACAATCTCGGCTCACTGCAAGCTCCGCCTCCCGGGTTCATGCCATTCTCCTGCCTCAGCCTCCCGAGTAGCTGGGACTACAGGCACCCGTCACCACACCCGGCTAAATTTTTTTTTGCATTTTTAGTAGAGACGGAGTTTCACTGTGTTAGCCAGGGTGGTCTTGATCTCCTGACCTCGTGATCACCTGCCTTGGCCTCCCAAAGTGCTGGGATTACAAGCGTGAGCCACCACGCCCGGCCAAATTTAATTTTATTCCTTTTATTGATGCTATGATACATTTTCCAATAAAAAGCCCAAAGGAACAAATATGCAGAGTGTGCATCCAGTGTGCAACTTCCCCAGCCACGCTGTTCTTCTGTCCACAAGGCACAGAGTCTCGGGTGGTCTCTCCGGGATATTCCATCTATATGTAAACAATGTGGCTGTATCCTGATAGCTTTGCGTTTTCATCTTCACTGATGTCTACAGGGATCAGGGAGATCTCGTCCACATGAGGCATCTCATGTCTGTGTAGCGGCTCAGATTACGAACATATTTTTTGTGTTTCCCTTTGGTTTCAGTCATTTGCCATCGTCTTTGTGAACCTCACCAATAAAACAGAAGGTGCTTTTTACTTCTGCCATGTCTGGTTGTTCAGCTGCAGGGTGGCTATTGATATAGAGCCCTGCACATTCCACAACCTCAAATATTAGAACTCCTGCCATCGGTCTTGCTTGCCCTTCATTCTTGCTGGTCAGCTATCATTTTTGGGTCCCCATTAACCATTCTTCTTGAAATTTCTTTGACTATACTCTTGGTTATCCTGTTCCCTGAGTCCCATGTATTTATTTTTGTTCATTTATTTACCTTATTTGGTAGAGCACGTTTCCTTTACCTTAAGAAATTGTCTGAAAAAAATGTTTTTCTTCTACCTTCCTCCTCAATAGATAGTTTGGCTGGGAATAGAATTTTAGATTAAAAAATGGTTTTCCTTTGGAATTTTGAAAGTATTGTTTCTTTGCAGTCTACCTCCCAATGTTGTTGCTGGGAAAAAAAGAAAGTTAAATTCTAATTCCCATCCCTTTCTTGTGACCTGTGGATGCTGTCGCTGCTGCTTTCTTTTCTTTCAGAAAGCTTGTAGGATCTTACTTCATCCTCACCATTTTGAAATGTCAGTGATTTGGGTTGATGTGAAACTATTTTCATTGATTGTTTTGGACTTAGTGTCTCCTTCAATCTAGAAACTCATTCTAGGGAATTATTAAAATTCTTACACTGATGTTTTCTCTATTTCCTAATTTCTTTTTGGAAATCAGGACATTTATTAAGAATGTGAAGTGAGGATGGATGTGAGTGAAAAGTATCCAATAAAACCCCACTACAAGCGTATAGCTTTTGGTCATTTTTCCATGTATAGGTAAATATTTATTTTCCAGAATGAAATTATAAAAAAGATTGTTTTGTGATTGTCTTTCTTAGCTTGTGAGTATATACTCAACTTTACTGGGGAATATTTTAATGTTAATATGAACATGTCATTTTCATTAGAAAATTTTCATTATATTCTGGTATATTATCATACAGTGAAAACTTCTAAAGGTGACTTCATTCGATACTTTTTTCCCAGTTAGAAACCTCATGGACAAAACAAGCCAGTAAGTCATAAATGAGGGACATGTATAAAATAATTTATAAACAATCACACAGTGCTCAAGGGGTAAACGTGTCCCAAACTAAGTACTGAACAGTTCAATGTAGGGATGGTGATCTACAGAAAGCTCATATTTTCATTTCGAATTGACCTTATATGGAAGTAGGTATTTGAAATTGAAAAATGCAATAATACGTATGGCACAGGTTCTGGAAACAAAGAAGCAAACAAAAACATTTGACTTCTATTTAGGAAAGCATGTTCCAGAAATCATGTCCTCTAAAGTAGTAAGAAATTATGTGTTCATGAGTCCAAACTGGGCTACTTCTGTAGGTGCTAAGTAAATGCTTGTTAAAAGAAATTATTAAAAAAGAAATGTAGGTTAGTTTGCTGGGGCTGCTCTAACAAATACCATAGTCTGAGTGGCTTGGACAATGGGAATTTATTTTCTCACCATTCTGGAAGATGGACGTCTGAGACCCAGGTGTGGGCAGGGTTGGTTTCTCCTGAGGTCTCTGCCCTTGGCTTGTGAATGGTGTCTTCTCCCTGTGTCCTTGCCTGGTCTTCCCTCTGTGCATGTCTGTGTCCTCATCTCCTCTTCTGATGAGGACACCAGGCATACAGTATCAGGGTCTACCCTAATGATCTCATTTTAACTTAATTACCTCTTGAAAGGTATTCACATTCTGAAGTACAGGACGTTAGGTCTTCAACACAGGAATTTTGAGGGACGCAATTCACCTCATGACACAATGAATGAATTACGGAACCATGAGAAAAGTCAGAGGGGGAAGAAAACTCCTAGAAAGCTATTAACAAACTGAGCATTTCTCATAAAAATGATTTTGCATTCCATGGTTTGATGAGATGGGGAGATATGCTCAGAAGGGGTGGCTTGTCCCACCTGGGATTTCCTGAACCAAGCAAACCTAAGGAGGACTCTTGGCGACACTTGCCGAGCCCCGTGTCTGTGTGTGGAAGACCTGCCTGACTACATAGACCACAAAACCATGCCTCATGACCCCTCTCAGCTGGTGATGTGTTCAGGCAAAATCAATAGACTTCCATGTCTTGCCCCTGCAAGCACCATTCTATATTTAGGCAAGAGAAAATTGTCTTTGCCCTCACTCGGCCATTGTGTCGTGTGAAACAACAGCTTACTTGAATTTTATAAACTTGGCTCCTATCAGATAATGGGACACATATTTCCTGGTCCCCCAACCCTGCCCTCACCAGCCACCACAGACCTGCCACGCCACTGTTCCCAAACATGTCTGTGTCTTGGAATCACGCGAGTGTTTAAAGAGTTGCTGCCTGCCTCTCCCAGCCCAGACATCCTGCTTCAATTAGTCTGCGGTTGTGGCCTGGCCACGGGTATATTTTTAAAGCTCCCTAGGTGATTCCAATGAATTTGAGAACCCTATCTCAGGCTAGTCTACATGAACTCTCTGTCATACACTCTATAGCACTTACTTTGTGACCAGCACTGCCCTAGTAATGACTGGTTACTACTGACTGTCCTCCCTACCGCACTGTAAGTTCTTTCAGAGCAGGGATGTCAGCTGCATTCTTCACTTTGAGGTACCCAGAGCCCCACATTGCACTTACATGAGATATGAGGGTGATTAGGATAAACACATTTGTCCCCAGCCTCATCTTTTACAGGTGCAGGAGGTAGATCTAGTCCCAGGTGGCATGACAGACTTCAAAGCTTCAAATCTTCACCCTGTTACATTCCACTTTTTAAAACATTTAGGGCCAGGCTTGGTGACTCATGCCTGTAATCCCAGCACTTTGGGAGGCTGAGGTGGGAGGATAGCTTGAAACCAGGAGTTCAAGACCAGCCTGGGCAAGATAGCCAGATCCCATCTCTATCAAAAAACTTTTAAAAACTTAGCCAGGTGTGGTGGTACATGTCTGTAGTCATAGCTACTTGCGTGGCTAAGAGGAAAGGACCACTTAAGTCCAGGAGTTTGAGGCAGCAGTGAGCTATGATCATGTCGTTGCACTCCAGCCTGGGCAACAGAGCAAGACCCCAACTTAAAAAAATAATTAGGTAATAATTTAAAGTTGGCTGACCAGTATTTTGGTATGCTTAGCAGGAGGGAAATGATATGCAGTTAAAGAACTTTGAGATCCTCGGATATTTGGTGAAAATCTCAATCATCCTAGACTGTGGAACTCTAATTTCTCAGCTAAATTCTCAGTGTATTTTTGGCATATAATTTTTCAGTATAAATTTATACATACATAAAAAGATGTATTAGAAATTTATATTAGAAACCTTAAGATTTGTCAATTAATGTATCTGTGATGAATGTCTATTAGAAATGAAAACGTTGTAGATTGCAGCTGGGACTATTACAGTTCTTTTTTATTTTTTTAATTTTTAAAATTATTTAAAACGTTTTAAATAAGAAATGAATCCACTAAACAATCCACAAAGAAAGCCGTCTGTCTTAAAGGTTCCCATGTTCCTAAAACTCCCGAAATGTGTAGTTTTTCTTTGGTAATTTAATTTCTGTCTCTGTCCATCCAATTTATTTGTGATTAATCATAGATTTATTTTATCTTATTATTTCAATAGTTTTGGGGGAACAGGCGGTGTTTGGTTACATGGATTTCTTTAGGTATGATTTCTAAGATTTTGATGCACTCATCACCCGAGCAATGTACACTGCACCCTATTTGTAGTCTTTTATCACTCACCTCCCTCCCACCCTTTCCCCAAAGTCCCCAGAGTCCATTATATCATTCTTATGCCTTTGCATCCTCATAGTTTAGCCCCTACTTTTAAGTGAGAACATACAATGTTTGGTTTTCCATTCCTGAGTTAATTCACTTAGAATAATGGTCACCAAGTCCATCCAGGTGGCTGCGAATGCCATTATTTTGTTCCTTTTAAGGCTGGATAGTATTCTATGGTGTATATATATATATATATACACACACACACACATACATATATATATATACACACATACCATATATATATACACATACCATATATATATACACATACCATATATATATGTGTGTGTGTATATATATATATTTACCATGGTGTGTGTATATATATATATGGGCATTTATATGTGTGTGTATATATATATATATATAAATATATATATATATATATAAATGGTGTGTGTATGGTATATAAATGGTATATATATATATATATATATATATGGTGTGTGTGTGTGTGTATATATATATCACATTTTCTTTATCGATTTGTTGGTTGATGGGCATTTAGGCTGGTTCCACATCTTTGCAGTTGCGAATTTTGCTGCTATAAATATGCATGTGCAAGTGTCTTTTTCCTATAATGACTTCTCTTCCTCAGTACTGAGATTTCTGGATTAAATAGTTCTACTTTTAGTTCTTTAAGGAATCTCCACACTGGTTTCCATAGTGGCTGTACTAGTTTACATTCCCATCAGCAGTGTAGAAGTGTTCCCTGTTCACCACATCCATGCTGACATCTATTATTTTTTGATTTTTCAATTATGGCCATTCTTGCAGGAGTAAGGTGGTACTGCACTGTGGTTTTGATTTGCATTTCTCTGATAGTTAGTGAGGTTGAGCATTTTGTTCATATGCCTGTTGGCCATTTGTGTATCTTCTTTGAGAATTGTCTATTCATGTCCTTAGCCCACTTTTTGATGGGATTATTTGTTTCTTTCTTCCTGATTTGTTTGAGTTCTTTGTAGATTCTGAATATTAGTCCTTTGTTGAATGCATGATTTGTGAATATTTTCTCCCATTCTGTGTGTTGTCTGTTTTCTCTGCTGATTATTTCTTTTGCTGTGCAGAAGTTTTTAGTTTAATTAAGTCCCATCTATTTATCTTTGTTTTTGTTGTATTTGCTTTTGAGTTCTTGGTCATGAACTCTTTGCCTAGGCCAATGTCTAGAAAAGTTTTGTTCTTCTGATATTGTGTTCTAGAATGTTTATAGTTTCAGGTCTTGGATTTAAGTCTTTGATCTATGTTGAGTTGATTTTTGCATAAGGTGAGAGATGAGGATCCAGTTTCATTCTTCTACATGTGACTTGCCAATTATCCCAGCACCATTTGTTGAATAGGGTGTCCTTTCCCCACTTTATGTTTTTGTTTGCTTTGTTGAATATCAGTTGGCTGTAAGTATTTGGCTTTATTTCTGGGCTCTCTATTTTGTTCCGTTGGTCTACATGCCTGTTTTTACACCAGTGCCATGCTGTTTTGGTAACTATAGCCTTGTAGAATTGCTTAAAGTCAGGTAATGTGATGCCTCCAGATTTGTTCTTTTTGCTAAGTCTTGCTTTGGCTATGTGGGCTCTGTTTTTGTTCTATATGAATTTTAGGATGTTTTTTCTAGTTCTGTGAAGAATGATGATAGTATTTTACTGGGAATTGCCTTGAATTTATAGATTGCTTTTAGCAGTATGATCATTTTCACAATATTGATCCTACCCACCCATGAGCAAGGGATGTCTTTCCATTTGTTTGTGTTGTCTATGATTTCTTTCAGCAGTGCTTTGTAGTTTTTCTTGTAGACATCTTTTACCTCTTTGGTTAGGTGTATCCCCAAGTATTTTATTTTTTGTAGCTTTGTAAAAGGAGTTCCACAGCTTTTGTAAAAGGGGGTTTGTAGCTTTTGATAAAGGGATTGAGTTTTTTATTTGATTCTCAGCTTGGTCACTGTTGGTGTATAGAAGTGCTACTGATTTGTGTACATTGATTTTGTATCCTGAAACTTTACTGGACTCATTTATCCGATCTAGGACCTTTTAGGATGAGTGTTTAGGGTTTTCTAGGTATATGATCATATCATCAGGAAACAGCAACAGTTTGACTTCCTATTTATCAATTTGGATGCCCCTTATTTCTTTCTCTTGTCTGATTGCTGTGGCTAGAACTTCAAACAAGTAGAAAAAACAACTTCAAAGAAGCTCTAGAATGATTTAGGGAGGGTTCCACCTTTCTCTATCTTTTGGAATAGTTTCAGTAGGATTGGTACCAATTCTTCTTTGAATGCCTGATAGAATTCAGCAACGAATCCATCTGGTCCTGGACTTTTTTTTGTAGGCAATTCTTTAAAATTACTCTTTCAATCTTGCCGCTTGTTATTGGTCTGTTCAGAGTTTTTGTTTCTTTCTGGCTTAATCTAGCAAGGTTGTATCTTTCCAGGAATTTATCCATCTATTCTAGATTTTCTAGTTTGTGCACATAAAGGTATTCATGGTGGCCTTGAAGGAGCTTTTGTATTTCTGTAGTATTGAATGTAATAGCTCCGATTTCATTTCTAATTGAGCATATTTGGATCATGTCTCTTCTTTTCTTGGTTAACCTCATTAAAGGTCTATTGATTTTATCTTTTCAAAGAACAAAATTTTGTTTCATTTATCTTTTATTTTTTTTTTGTTTCAATTTCATTTAGTTCTGCCCTGATCTTTGTTATTTCTTTTCTTCTGCTAGATTTGGGTTTGATTTGTTCTTGTTCCTCTAGTTCCTTGAGGTGTGAGCTTAGATTGTCTATTTGTTCTCTGGATTCAGACTTTTTGATGTGGGCATTTAATGCCATCAACTTTCCTCTTAGTCTCGCTTTTGCTGTATCCCAAAGGTTTTGATCAGTTGTGTCACTATTATCATTCAGTTTAAAGAATTTTTAAATTTCTATCTTGATTTCATTGTTGACTCAAGGATCATTCAAGAGCATATTATTTAATTTCAATGTATTTGTATAGTTTTGGAGATTCCTTTTGGAGTTAATTTCCAATTTTATTCCACTGTGGTCTGAGAGAGTGCTTGATTAATTTCAATTTCCTTAAATTGATTGAGGCTTGTGTTTTTTTTCTTTTTTTTTTTTTTTTTGAGACAGAGTCTTGCTCTGTCTCTCAGGCTGGAGTGCAGTGGCGCAATCTCGGCTCACTGCGAGCTCCGCCTCCTGGGTTCACGCCATTCTCCTGCCTCAGCCTCCCGAGTGGCTGGGACTACAGGTGCCCACCACCACACCCAGCCAATTTTTTGTATTTTTAGTAGAGATGGGGTTTCACCACATTAGCCAGGATGGTCTTGATCTCCTGATCTCGTGATCCACCTGCCTCAGCCTCCCAAAGTGCTGGGACTATGGGCGTGAGCCACCACATCTGGCCGAGGCTTGTTTTGTGGCCTATCATATGGTCTATCTTGGAGAATGTTCCAAGTGATGATAAAAAGAATGTATGTTCTGCAGTTGTTGGGTAGAATGTTCTGTAAATATTTGTTAAGTCCATTTGTTTTAGGGTGTAGTTTAAGTCCATTGTTTCTTTGTTGACTTTCTGTCTTGATGACCTGTCTAGTGCTGTCAGTGGAGTATTGAAGTCCCCTCTCACTATTATTGTGTTGCTGTCTCATTTCTTAGGTCTAGTAGAGCTCCAGTGTTACGTGCATATATATTTAAGACTGTGATATTTTCCTGTTGGACTAATCTTTTTTTATCATTTTATAATATCCCTCTTTGTCTTTTTTTTTTAACTGTTGTTGCCTTAAAGTCCTTTTTGTCTGATGTAAGAATAGCTACTCCTGCTTGCTTTTGGTGTCCATTTGCATGGAATATCTTTTTCCACCCCTTTACCTTAAGTTTATGTGAGTCCTTATGCATTAGGTGAGCCTCTTGAAGACAGTAGATACTTGGTTGGTGGATTGTTATCCATTCTGCCATTCTGTATCTTTTAAGCGGAGCTCTTAAGCCATTTACATTCAATGCTAGTATTGAGATGTGAGGTACTGTTCATCATGCTAGTTGTTGCCTGAGTACCTTGTTTCTTTTTCATTGTGTTACTATATTATAGGTCCTGTGAGCTTTATGTTTTAAGAAGGTTCTATTTTGGTGTATTTTGTGAGTTTGTTTCAAGATTTAGGATTCCTTTTAAGCATTTCTTGTAGTGCTGGATTGTTTGTGGTGAATTCTCTCAGCATTTGTTTGTCTGAAAACCTCTCCTTCATTTATGAAGCTTAGTTTTACTGGATACAAAATTCTTGGCTGATAATTATTTTGTTTAAGGAAGCTAAAGACAGGATCCCAATCCCTTCTGGCTTGCACAGTTTCTGCTGAGAAATCTGCTGTTAATCTGATAGGTTACCTGATGCTTTTGCCTCACAGCTCTTAAGATTCTTTCCTTTGTCTTGACTTTAGATAACCTGATTACTATGTGTCTAGGTGATGATCTGTTCGCGATGAATTTCCTGGGTGTTCTTTGAGCTGCTTGTATTTGTATGTCCAGAATTCTGGCAAGACCAGGGAAGTTTTCCTTGATTATTACCTCAAGTAAGTTTTCCAAACTTTTAGATTCCTCTTCTTCCTCAGGAACACCAGTTATTCTTATGTTTGTTCATTTAACATAATCCCAAATTTCTTGGAGGCTTTTTTCATTAATTTTTTTCTTTGTCTTTGTCAGATTGCATTAGTTCAAAAGCCATGTTTTCAAGCTTTGAAGTTATTTCTTCTATGCATTTGATTCTATTGTTCAATCTTTTCAGTGTATTTTGCATTTCTCTAAGCATGTCTTTCATTTCCAGAATTTATGATTGTCTTTTCCTTATTATATCTATTTCTCTGGATACTTTTTCTTCCATATCTGGTATTGCTTTTTAATTTTCTTTAAGTTGCTTTTGATCTTTCCCTGGTGCCTCCTTGAGTAGCTTAATAATCAACCTTCTGAATTGTTTTCCTGGCAATTTGAAAATTTCTTGGTTTGGGTTCATTGCTGGAGAGCTAGTGTGATCTTTTGGGGGTGTTACAGAACCTTGTTTTGTCATATTATCATAATTAGTTTTCTGGTTCCGTCTCATTTGAGTAGACTTTCAGTGGAATGATCTGAAACTCAAGGGCTGCTTTTCAGATTATTTTGTCCCATGGGGTGATCCCTTGATGTGGTGTTCTCCCCCTTCCTCTAGGGCAGGGCTTCCTAAGAGCCAGACTGCAGCAATTGTTATTGTCCTCTGGATCTAGCCACCTAGTGGGGCTACTGGGCTCCAGGCTGGTACTGGGGAAGGTCTGCAAAGAGGTAAGGCCAGAAACGGCTTCCCTTGGCTGAAGGTGGAGATCAGGAGTGCCTACTGCTGATCTTCCCACTGCTTCTTCTACTCTTATATTTTGCTGGGCTCCCTAAATCAATTTCAGCTCTAAGTAAGGTTAAATCCTTCCCCATGATCTGGATTTTCAGGTTCTCCATTGGGGAAGTATGTTCAGAGGCCAACTTTTCCCCCTCTCACACTTGGGGAACACATAGTTTTTCGACTGTCTCACAGCATTTGCAATGGCAAGCCACTTTTTTCAAAGGCTCTTTGAATTCTCTTGGTTTTCCTGGTATGTTCCTGTGGTGGTTCTTGGAGAAAAAGTTCACAATGTGAATCTCCAAACACTGTTTTGTTCAACTAAGTGGGAACTGCACATTAGTTCTGTCTCCTATCCACCATTTTTTCCTAAAACCCTATTATGATTCTTATCTTCAAAATTTCTTATGGGTATAAAAAGAAAGAATGCATCTGATTTGCTTAGCACAGTTCCTGCTTTTATGGTAAGAGTAAAAGGAATCCTGACCAAGTTACACATCTAAATGGAATACAATTTTATAGGGGCCTTTGTGAAAACCCTGCCTCCTCTCTGTCCACACCCATTTCCTCCACTCAGAGGAGTTAGCAGGTGCGTCTGTTTCCTCCCGGAGATGTTATGGATCTCTTTTTGTTACTCTAAGTTAACAGGGTATGCACAGTCCTTTGCATTCAATTATAAATGGGCCTGGTGCTCTTTGGGGATTAGTTCTATTTCTTTTGTGGTCTATTTAAAGTTTTTCCTTTTCTAAAGTTAGTTTTGGCATTTCATATGTTCCAGGAGAATCATCCATTCCAGTTTATTACATTTTCCAAATTTATTTGCATAGAGTTAAGCAAAGTTATTTTATAATTTTCTAAGAAACATTCTATTTATTCTTTAAAAGAATTCCTAGGACATGTTACACAATGCGACAGATATAAAATTATACACTCTACAAAAATCAGTCTGCTTCTAACATTGTTCCTCAACCACTTAAGAGTCCTTCATGGGAATCATTACTATAAACAGCTTATTTTGTAAGCTGACAAAAATGTTCAATTCAACTGGCTTGTAATATCCCCATAAGTACAGTTGTAATAGCATATTCTATGTCACAGGTTTGAATTCAGAAAATATAGCCACTTCATTGTTCACTCTTAAGTTGCTAATTCACAAAGAAACTGCATGTCCACTTTGCCCTGTAAAAATTCAAGTTATACACCAATTGTTTTATATCTCCCTAGTCCTGTTCCCCAAGGTCACCAGCAACTTGAGGGCTTCTAATTAAAGACTGAAGCTCAGATGACAATTCAGGGAAATTAAGAGCTTTGCTCAGCTCTATGCAAATAAATTTGGAAAATGTAATAAACTCAAATGGATGATTCTCCTGGAACATATGAAATGCCAAAACTAACTTTAGAAAAGAAGAACCTTTAAATAGACCACAAAAGAAATAGAGCAAATCTCCAAAGAGCACCAGGCCCATTTACAATTGAATGCAAAGAATTATGTGTACAGTTCCTAAATGTCATTTTTTCTAATCTGCGCAATTGTACCTTGTACTAGAAGTTCGGGAAAGCCAAGGCACTTCCATGCTGTGTCACATTTTGGAGTTGCAATCTGCATCCCCTGAGTGGTTTTGCTTGGTTGGGTGAAATGCCAACACAGAGGACCTGTGGATGGGCACCGTGGCAGAACACAGGAGGGAGACAGCACTATGAGTAGGACATACAGGGTAAACAGCCACCAGGAGCAGGTTTGTTTGTCTTTTGCATTTATGAAAAATATACAAATGATACTTAAATGCATACAGCACTGAAGGAAAGATACTTAAAAAAATATTTGTAACTAGCAGCATGGCAGAATTATTTGTTTATCTTAATCCTTTGGCCAAACAAATGTTTAACAAGGATTTAATATTGAAAAAAAGAAGAAAAAGCCAGCAGAGAAGAATGAAGCACCAGGTCCCTTCTATATGCAAAATCCCGTATCGCCCTTTGGATCCTGCATAAGTCACCAGAATGGCTTAGCATTAGTGGGAGTTAGGATATAATATTTCCTGCTTATGAGTACTTGGCACACACTATTATATAATAAATGCATCTGACCAGAGATTCTAAACTGTCAACGTGTAGGAAGATTGAGAGTCAAAGACTTAAAGGATGATTAGTTACAATTGAATACACTTTAATAAATTTAAAGTAAAGTAGAGAAATGGGAGAAATGGGCAGTGAAGGCTGGGAAGAGAGTGGAAACGATCTCTTTGTTTTTGGTCAGTTACCAGAGGCTTTGAATTTTTTTATTCTGGCAGTGCATTAGTGGAGTTAGTACTGCAGATGATTCCAGGAGTACCTTTCAGACTCTTAGGCTTTTTCTGCCTTTAGTTAATTGCCTTATAACTTGCTTGATTTCTTTTTTACTGGATGTGTTCTATGACAAATTTGGAAATACATGAAATTGGTTTTTCTCTTTGCTTCTCTAAAATTTTTTTTTTGAAGGGATCCACTTTTAGAGACAGCATGGAGAAACTTTGCCATTCTGCGCCAATCCTGGTGATCAGCCTTTTAGTGCTCTTTCTAATGCTTTTCTAGAAAGCTCTCTACAGGCCTCTTCTATGAGCTTCTTAGTGTCCAAAAATGTCTTTGAACACCCCACTCCTCAGCGCTGGAATGAGAAGTTACAGATGCTCTGTACTCTTCTCGATTTTTTTTTTTTAACACAAAACGCGTCAAGAGCTTACAACTTGTCTAAGTCACATATTAACCTGGCTCTGCAAAATGCATCAGAACCCTTTGAACATCTTGAATCTGGACAGTTACCTGGAGATCAGCTCTGCAATGGACAAATCTCACAAACTTTGGTGCTCCCTATAGCTCTTTGACACCAAACCAAGTTCTCCAGAACTCCATATGTGAAGTGCCTATTTTCAAATTTTAGCCATTCATTTGCTGCAAGGCTGGTTCAACATACGCAAATCAATAAATGTAATCCAGCATATAAACAGAACCAAAGACAAAAACCACATGATTATCTCAATAGATGCAGAAAAGGCCTTTGACAAAATTCAACAACCCTTCATGCTAAAAACTCTCAATAAATTAGGTATTGATGGGACGTATCTCAAAATAATAAGAGCTATCTATGACAAACCCACAGCCAATATCATACTGAATGGGCAAAAACTGGCAGCATTCCCTTTGAAAACTGGCACAAGACAGGGATGCCCTCTCTCACCACTCCTATTCAACATAGTGCTGGAAGTTCTGGCCAGGGAAATCAGGCAGGAGAAGGAAATAAAGGGTATTCAATTAGGAAAAGAGGAAGTCAAATTGTCCCTGTTTGCAGATGACATGATTGTATATCTATCTAGAAAACCCCATTGTCTCAGCCCAAAATCTCCTTAAGCTGATTAACAACTTCAGCAAAGTCTCAGGATACAAAATCAATGTACAAAAATCACAAGCATTCTTGTACACCAATCACAGACAAACAGAGAGCCAAATCATGAGTGAACTCCCATTCACAATTGCTTCAAAGAGAATAAAATACCTAGGAATCCAACTTACAAGGGATGTGAAGGACCTCTTCAAGGAGAACTACAAACCACTGCTCAATGAAATAAAAGAGGATACAAACAAATGGAAGAACATTCCATGCTCATGGGTTGGAAGAATCAATATCGTGAAAATGGCCATACTGCCCAAGGTAATTTATAGATTCAATGTCATCCCCATCAAGCTACCAATGACTTTCTTCACAGAATTGGAAAAAACTACTTTAAAGTTCATATGGAACCAAAAAAGAGCCCGCATCGCCAAGTCAATCCTAAGCCAAAAGAACAAAGCTGGAGGCATCACGCTACCTGACTTCATTTTTGAATATATTCATATAATTTAAAAATTTACAGAAGGATGTAACAACAGAAAATCTCCCTCCCACTCCTCTCCTTCTCAGCCAGGTCCCTTCTATGTGCAAAATCCCGTATCACCCTTTGGACCCTGCATAAGTCAGCAGAATGGCTTTGTAAGAGGCACTGAAATTCTGGGCTGCTGTAGGGACCCAGGTATTCTTGCAGCCATAATTCCCTGCTGGGGCTGTACATAGAAACACCTGCACAGCTTGAAGGCAGATACTCAGTTGCCACAGCATAGATTAAAACAGGCCTGAGCATGCCATGTAGAGCTGTGGTAGAAAAGCTTTGTACCACAGTCCCAACATCTCCTGTAAACCCAGAAATCAAATTGGTGTAGAGTGTGTGATACGCTGATGGACCATACAAAGGCTAGCCACAAGAGGAGGGTTCTCAGTGTGTCCAGGTAGCTGCCATTTACAGTGACCATCTGGAAGGTCGCTGACCAGGGTCTTTCTTGCCAATCATGCAAACTGTATCTCAAAACACAAGTTGGAAATCTTTGCACTTCATTGTATACACATCTTACTGTTTTGTTTTTTGTGCTTTTTTTGAGATGGAGTCTCACCCAGGCTGGAGTGCAGTGGCGCGATCTCAGCTCACTGCAAACTCTGCCTCCCAGGTTCAAGCGGTTCTACTGCCTCAGCTTCCTGAGTAGCTGGGATTACAGGCACCTGCCACCATGCCCGGCTAATTTTTGTGCTTTTAGTGGAGATGGGATTTTGCCATGTTGGCCCCAGGCTGGTCTCAAACTCCTGACCTCAGGTGATCTGCCCACCTCCGCCTCCCAAAGTGCTGGGATTACAGGGGTGAGCCACCACGTCTGGCCCAGGTTACTCTTAGTACAAACAGTTATGCCAGACGTTCTTAATTTTGTAGCACAAATACTGTGTGCCAGGGACTGTCCACGTATTATTTTTAATCCTTACAACCATCCCATGAGGTTAGGCATTCATATTTTTATTCTAGAAGTGAGCAGACTGAGGAGCTAGGAGAGAGAAAGTCACTTGCTCAATTTCATACTGCCTGGAAATGGCAAATTTCAGAGTGAAACCCAAACCCGTCTGGTCAAAGTATGGCCCCTGCATGTCACTGGGCTGCTCTGCTCTTTACAAAGAGGTATTGGCTTAAAAGAGATGCAGTGGAGAAAAACAAAGATTTAACGCCAAGAAGTAGTCATTCTAACAAAGACGACAGGAACTGGGAACTTTATGTGGAGGCCACAAAATGAAAGATAAGTAAAATATTTAGTGCCAGGGATGATAACCTGCCAGCCTCAATCTCTTTGAAGACAGAATATGATAAAAAGGGAATAACTTGGGAGGCTGAGGCAGGTGGATCACTTGAGGTGAGGAGTTTGAGACGAGCCTGGACAACATGGTAACACCCTGTCTCTACTGAAAACACAAAAAAATTAGCCGAGTGTGGGGGCCTGTGCTTATAATCCTAGCTGCTCCGGAGGCTGAGGCAAGAGAATCTCTGGAACCCAGGAGGCGGAAGTTGCAGTGAGCTGAGATCAGGCCACTGCACTCCAGTCTGGGCCACCTTCTCAAAAAAGAAAAACAAAAGGAATAACTTTCTGGGGAATTTAGTTAGCTACAAGAAATAACTTCCTGTGGTTAGGCTGTGGATGCTCTATCCTTTGTCATCATTAAGAACCATGTTTACGGCTGGGCACGGTGGCTCACGCTTGTAATCCCAGCACTTTGGGAGGCCAAGGTGGCAGATCACGAGATGAGGAGATCGAGACCATCCTGGCTAACATGGTGAAACCCCGTCTCTACTAAAAATACAAAAAAAAAAAAAAAAATTAGCCGGGCATGGTGGCAGGTGCCTGTAGTCCCAGCTACTCGGGAGGCTGAGGCACGAGAATGGCGTGAACCCGGGAGGTGGAGCTTGCAGTGAGCCGAGATCACGCCACTGCACTCCAGCCTGGGTGACAGAGCAAGACTCCATCTCAAAAAAAAAAAAAAAAAAAAAGAACCATGTTTAGTTTAACTTTGGAGAGAAGCTGTGCTATTGGGAGGTGGGGGGAATGGTGGGCTTGGCTGCAAACAGCGTTCATTATTAATCTTACTGAAAAGATGACTTTGGGCAGCATTTGTCATGTCTTGATATTCTCGTCTAGAAAACTGAGAAAAATATCCAAGTGGGAAAAAGGATGATTTTGAGGATAGAATAAAATGACAGAGGCGAGTGCCTGGTGTGGGATCAGTGTGCAATAAAGGCGAGCTCTCTGCCTTCTCAGTTTGTAGAATAGTTTGCAGGACTTCTTCAGATACCTCTTTCCTTTAAGAGTTAGTTCTAGATTATGTGGAAAGAGAATGAGATTTCTGGCAAAAAAAAAAAATTGTAAAAAGAGAATACAAATAATACAAAAACTGAAGGAAAATTTCAAACAGTCATCTGTAAAAAGAAGATATAATACATGAAAACCGAAAAGCTGGATGCCACAGACCAGTGACACTGCAGTGCCACTCATAGATGAGGGGACGGAATCCTGCGACTTATGGGAAAGCCCACAGCTGGGCACGTTGCCCCCTCTCGCACTGGGTTTCCCTGTGTGCACAGGTGTCTGCACACATCACGACTGGCAGTTTGAGCAGGAGCGTTTATGTCCTCTTCTGTATCTTGAGATCCCCCTGTCTGTGACAGTTTATCTGGCTCTAACCAAGCTACAGTCACCCTAGTAACTTTACTTAATTCAATATTTTGCTGTTTTCTAAACATACAAAACATGTTCTAACAGTGAAGATTCATGATTCAGTGACTCTGCCCCAAAGCCTTAGGCTAACTTTTGCATGTGGCACAAGCTTATGAAGACACAGCTTAGGAGCAGGGTGGGGCTGGCAAGTAAAATCTAATTGGGTATGCTTTATTGAATAGGTTCATTTTGTTTAAAAAGAGGGTTTTCGGCCAGATTATAATGACAGTGATCTATTCAACTTGTGTACAAAAGTGTTTCAGGTGGCACTAATAGACTTAAAGCGCTTTGCATTCTATAGTTAGTGTACTGTTCCTCAGAGATGCAATCTTAAGCTCAGATTGGGTGCAGCTCTTCTTCTACCGGGATGTGAAGTGCAGCAATTCAGTGCTTCACATATATTGCGGCAGTAAAGTTTCTGAGCATTTTGAATATTTGTATTTCACAGCTGTCATTTCAGTGTTTCCTGGGGTTTTGTTTTACTTTTGGGGTGTTGAATAAACTCAAGCCATGCTCATTGCTGTGCAAAGTTAATCACTGCCAAAATACACCTCAGCATCACATGTCCACTTGCCCCAGGATGTTGCCAGAAGCATTGAATGTGACCTGCAGACAGAAGTGAGTTAAAAGTTTCTTTTTCTATTTTTTTGTTTTTTACTTTAGGTTCTGGGGTACATGTGCAGAATGTGCAGGTTTGTTACATATGTATACATGTGCCATGGTGGTTGGTTGCACCCATCAACCCATCATCTAGGTTTTAAACCTTACATGGCATTAGATATTTGTCCCAATGATCTCCTCCCCTTGTCCCCAACCCCCTACAGGCCCAGGTGTGTTATGTTCCCCTCCCTGTGTCCGTGTGTTCTCATTGTTCAACTCCCACTTATGGGTAAGAACATGAGGTATTTGGTTTTCTGTTCCTGTGTTAGTTTGCTGAGAATGATGGTTTCCAGCATCATCCATGTCCCTGCAAAGGACATAAACTCATTCTTTTTATGGCTGCATAGTATTCCATGGTGTGTATGTGCTATATTTTCTTTATCCAATCTATCACTGATGGGCATTTGGGTTGGTTCCAAGTCTTTGCAATTGTAAATAGTGCTGCAGTAAACATATGTGTGCATGTGTCTTTACAGTAGAATGATTTATAGTCCTTTGGGTATATACCCATTAATGGGATTGCTGGGTTAAATGGTATTTCTGGTTCTAGGTCTTTGAAGAATCGCCACACTGTCTTCCACAATGGTTGAACTAATTTACACTCCCACCAACAGAGTAAAAGTGTTCCTATTTCTCCACATCATCTCCAGTATCTGTTGTTTCCTGACTTTTTAATGATCGCCATTCTAACTGGCATGAGATGGTATCTCATTGTGGTTTTAATTTTCATTCCTCTAATGACCGGTGATGAGGGGCTTTTATTCATGTGTTTTTTGGCCTCATAAATGTCTTCTTTTGAGAAGTGTCTGTTCATATCCTCACCCACTTTTTAGGGGTTGTTTTTTTCTTGTAAATTTGTTTAAGTTCCTTGTAAATTCTGGATATTAGACCTTTGTCAAATGGATAGATTGCAAAAATTTTCTCCTTTTCTATAGATTTCCTGTTCACTCTGATGATAGTTTCTCTTGCTGTGCAGAAGCTCTTTAATTAGATCCCATTTGTCAATTTTGGCTTTTGTTGCAAATGTTTTTGGTGTTTTAGTCATGATGAAGTCTTCGCCCATGCCCCTGTCCTGAATGGTATTGTCTAGGTTTTCTTCTAGCGTTTTTTATGGTTGTAGGTTTTACGTTAAAGTCTTTAATCCATCTTGAGTTAATTTTTGTATAAGGTGTAAGGAAAGGGTCCAGTTTATGTTTTCTGCATATGGCTAGCCAGTTTTCCCAGCATCATTTATTAAATAGGGAATTCTTTCCCCATTGCAGGTTTTTGTCAGGTTTGTTGAAGATCAGATGGTTTATAAATCTGTGGTGTTATTTCTGAGGCCTCTGTTCCATTCCATTGGTCTACATATCTGTTTTGGTACCAGTACCATGCGGTTTTGGTTACTGTAGCCTTGTAGTATAGTTTGAAGTCAGGTAGGGTGATGTCTCCAGCTTTGTTCTTTTTGCTTAGGATTCTCTTGGCTATATGGGCTCTCTTTTGGTTCCATATGAAATTTAAAGTAGCTTTTTCTAGTTCTGTGAAGAAAGTCAATGGTAGCTTGATGGGAATAGCATTGAATCTATAAATTACTTTGAGTAGTATGGCCATTTTCATGATATTGATTCTTCCTATCCATGAGCATGAAATTTTTTTCCATTTGTTTGCGTCCTCTCTTACTTCCTTGAGCAGTGGTTTGTAGTTCTCCTTGAAGAGATCCTTCACGTCTCTTGTAAGTTGTATTCCTAGGTACTTTATTCTCTTTGTAGCAATTTTGAATAGGAGTTCACTCATGATTTGGCTCTCTGTTTGTCTATTATTGGTGTATAGAAATGCTTGTAATTTTTGCACCTTGATTTTGTATCCTGAACCTTTGCTGAAGTTGCTTATCAGCTTAAGGAGTTTTTGGGCTGAGATGATGGGGTTTTCTAAATATACAATCATGTCATCTGCAAACAGAGACAATTTGACTTCCTCTCTTCCTATTTGAATACGCTCTATTTCTTTCTCTTGCCTGATTGTCCTGGCCAGAACTTCAACTTCTATGTTAAATAGGAGTGGTAAGACAGGGCATCCTTGTCTTGTGCCAGTTTTCAAAAGGAATGCTTCCAGCTTTTGCCCATTCAGTATGATAATGGCTGTGGGTTTGTCATAAATAGCTCTTATTATCTTGAGATATGTTCCATCAATATCTAGTTTATAGAGAGTTTTTAGCACGAAGAGGTGTTGAATTTTATCGAAGGCCTTTTCCGCATCTATTGAGATAATCATGTGCTTTTGGTCATTGGTTCTGTTTATGTGATAGATTACATTTATTGATTTGTGAATGTTGAACCAGCCTTGCATCTCAGGGATGAAGCCAACCTGATCGTAGTGGATAAGCTTTTTGATGTGCTGCTGGATTTGGTTTGCCAGTATTTTATTGAGGATTTTCACATTGATGTTCATCAGGGATATTGGCCTGAAATTTTCTTTTTTTGCTGTGTTTCTGCCAGGTTTTGGTATCAGGTTGATGCTGGCCTCATAAAATGAGTTAGGGAGGAGTCCCTCTTTTTCTATTGCTTGGAGTAGTTTCAGAAGGAATGGTACCAGCTCTTCTTTGTACCTCTGGTAGAATTCGGTTGTGAATCTGTCTGGTCCTGGGCTTTTTTTTTTGCTTAGTAGGCTATTAATTACTGCCTTAATTTCACAACTTGTTATTGGTCTATTCAGGGATTCGACCTCTTACTGGTTTAGTCTTGGGAGGGTGTATGTGTCCAGGACTTTATCAATTTCTTCTAGATTTTCTAGTTTATTTGCATAGAGGTGTTTATAATCTTATCTGATGGTAGTTTTTATTTCTGTGGGATCAGTGGTGATATCCCCTTTATCATTTTTTATTGTGTCTACTTGCACACCTTACCACCTAGCATGAAGTAGAAGCTCAAAGTCTGAGCATTGAATGAATAGAATCAAAACCAGCTGTCAACCTCTCAATCCCCTGCTAATAATCTGTTACATTCCCTTTTTCAAGGAATTTACTCATTTATGCAATTTTAATTAGTTCTTCCAAATTTTCCCCATTCCCATCTAACATGACCTGCGTGGATATTTGTGACAGGTTGGGTTCTCCAAAACCAGGCTGCCTCAGGATGGCGGGACCTCCAGGGAGGCAGACCTTGAAGGAGTTGGTAGCCGGAGAGTGTGTGCCCTCATTCCCCACATTGGGAAGCAAATCCTTTCCTGAAGGGAGGTCTGGCAGAGCATCTCCACTGCTATTACAGTATCTTACCTATTTTATACCTTCATCCAAGGCAGAAGTGTAACTGTCTCCCAGGAGCTCATAACTTTCCATTTGTTTTTGGTGTCATATATAAGAATCCTTTGCAAAATCTAAGGTAATGAAGACTTACCTGTATGTTTTCTTTTAGTATTTCTATGATTTTAGCTCTTAAATTTGGGTCATTAATGCATTTTGAGTTAATTTTTGCACATGGTGTGAGGTACAGGTCCAATTCCATTCTTCTGTGTTGGCTATCCAGTTGTTCTATATCATTTTTTGGAAAGACTCTTCTTGCCCTCATTGAATGGTCTTGTGACAGTTGTCAAAAAATTTTTGACTATAGATTTATCAGTTTATTTCTGAACTCTCAATTCTACTGCATTGATGTCTACCTATGAATTGAAGAACAAAAAAAGATATAAGACATATAGAAAACAAAATCAATGTGACAAAAGTACCTTCTTCTCTTATCAGTAAATACTTTAAGTATGAATATACTAAACTCTTCAGTTGATACTCTTCTGTTTAGTATATTCACACTTAAAGTATTTACGGATAAGAAAAGAAGATACTTCTGTCCTTAGAATAGGCAGAGATTGGCAGAAAGAAAAAATCCACAAAATCCAACTATATGTTGTCTATAAGTGACTCACTTAAAATTCAAAGACACATATAGGTTGAAAGTGAATGAGTGAAGAAAATAAATTTTATGCAAAGAGTAACCAAAAAAGATAAGTCAAGTAAAGGTATACAGCAATTATATAATAAGAAAGCCCCCAAATATGTGAAACAAACATTGACAGAATTGTAGAAAGGAATAGTTTGAGCCTTCAATATCCCACCTTCAGTAATAGATAGAACAAATAAAGGATCAAAAAGAAAACAGATAACTTGAATGATACTATAAACTAACAAACATATCAGTAAATTCTACCCAATAATACATATGCTACCCCAAATACACATTCTTCTCAAATGCACTTGGGACCTTCTCTGGAATAGATCATATGTTAACCCACAAAACAAATCTCGATACATTTTAAGACACTGAAATAATGCAAAGTATCTTCTCTGACCACAATGAAATAAGACCAGTGAACTAGTCTGTTCATGCATTGTTATAAAGAAATACCTCAGACTGCATAATTTATAAAGAAAAGAGGTTTAATTGACTTATGGTTCTGCAGGCTGTACAAGAAGCACGATGCTGGCATCTGCTTGGCTTCTGGGGAGACCTCAGGAAACTTAACAATCATAGCAGAAGGCAAGGAGGGAGCAAGGCATCTCACACAGTGGGAGCAGGAGCAAGAAAGAGCGACAGACAAAGGTTCTGCACACTTTTAAACAGCCAGATCTCATGAGAATTTACTCATTGTCATGAGAACAGCACTAAGAGAATGGTACTAAACCATTCATGAGAAATTCTCCCCCATGATCCAACCACCCCACACCAGGCCCCACCTCCAACTCTGGGGACTAAAAATTTGACATGAGATTTGGTGGGGGCACAGGTCCAAGCCATATCAACTAGAACTCAAAAGCAGAAAGAAAATTTTAAAATTTATAAATATATAGAAATTAATCAACACACTGTTAAATAACCAAGATATCAAATAAGAAATCCCAAGAGAAATTAAGAAAATACTTAAAGGCAAATTAAAACAAAAATATAACAAACTAGAAGTTATAGGCTGCTGCAAAAGCAGTGCTTATGAATAAATTTGTAGTTGTGCATGCCTATATTAAAAAAATAAAGATTTCAAAACAACTTAACACCATAGGAGACTAAATAAATAAGAGTAAACCAAACCAAAAGAAAGCAGAAGGAAAAAATAATAGAGCAAAGTGAAATAAAATAGAGAATTAAAAAACAATAGGGAAAATTAATGAAACCAAAAGTTGTTTCTTTAAAAAGATCAACAAAATTGAGAAATTTTTAGCCAGGTTGACTAAGAAAACAGATAGAAAACAGAAGAAAGACTAACAGACTAAGAAAACAGAAGAACAAATTACTGAATCAAAAATAAAAGTGGGAACATTACTACTGACTTTACAAAAATTAAAATGATTATAGGAGAATATTATGAACAATTGCATGCTAAAAAAATTAGATCAAGAAGAAAAAATAGAAAACCTGAAATGACCTATGATACGTAAAGATTGCATCAGTAAACTAAAGCCTCCCAACAAGAAAGTCCAGATTCACATGGCTTCACTGGTGAATTCTACTCATCACTTAAAGAAGAATTAACACGGCCAAGCACGGTGGCTCACGCCTGTAATCCCAGCATTTTGGGAGGCCAAGATGGGCGGATCATGAGGTCAGGAGATTGAAACCATCCTGGCTAACATGGTGAAACCCGGTCTCTACTGAAAATACAAAAAATTAGCCGAGCGTGGAATCCCCATGTGTCAAAGGAGGGTCCTGGGAAGAGGGTAGGAGGTGATTGGTCATGGGGGTGGTTTCCCCCATGCTGTTCTCATCATAGGGAGCTCTTATGAGAGCTCATGGTTTTAAAAGTGTTTGACAGTTCCCCCTTTGCTCTCTCTGTCCTGCTGCCTTGTGAAGAAGATGCCTGCTCCCCTTTCACCTTCTGCCACGATTGTAAGTTTCTTGAGCCCTCCTCAGCTAAATGGAACTGTGAGTCAGTTATGTCTCTTTTATTTATAAATTAGCCAGTCTCAAGTAGTATCTTTATAGTAGTGTGAACATAAAGTAATACAAAGTTCTAAGAGTAATTAGACAAGAAAAAGAGATTAGAGACATCCAAAATGAAGGAAAAAGTGAAATTACCCTATTAACAGATGACATAATCATATATATATGTATAACCTTGAAAATTTACAAAAAACTATGAGAGATAATTAAAAAATTTAGCAAAATTGCAGGATACCACATTAACATACAAAAATCAGTGCACTGGAAATGAATTATATGTAAATAAAATTAAGAAAACCATTCAATTTACAATGGCATCCTAAAGAATATAATACCTAGGAAGAAATTCAATCAAGAGAGCGAAAGACTTGTACAATGACATTGTTTGACTACAAAATATTGCTTAAAGAAATTAAAGAAGACATAAGTAAATGGAAAGATATCCCATGTTCATGGATTACAAAACTTAACATTGTTAAGATGGCAATACTCTCAAAACGACTTACTGATTTGATGCAATCCTTATCAAAATTCTAATGGCCTTTCTTTGGAGAAATAGAAATACTGATTCTCAAATTTATAGGGAATTGCAAAGTACCCAGAATAGCCACACACACAGAGACATACACACAAATTCTGAAAGAGAAGACATATAATTCTAAACTTACTACAAATCTATGGTGATTGAAATAGGATAGTATTGGTATAAGGATAAATATAAAGACCCATGGAATCGAACTAAGAGCCCAAAAATAAACCCATACATCTAAGGCCAATTGATTTTCGACAAGGACACCAATAAAATTCAAACGGGAAACACAGTTTCTTCAACAAATGATGCTGGAACAGCTGGCTACCAATATGAAAAAGAATGAAGCTGGAGCTTACATCACATCATTTACAATAATTAACTCAAAATGAACCAACAACCTAAATGTGAGAGCTAAAACTATAAAACTCTTAGAAGAAAACACAGAAGTAAATCTTCATGACCTTGGATTTTGCAAGGGGTTTTTACACAGGAAGCCAAAAGCACAAGTAGCAAAAGAAAAAAATAGAAATATTGGGCTCCATCAAAACCAAAAGCTTTGTGCTTTAAAATACTTTATAAATAAAGTGAAAAGACAACCTATAGAATGGGAGAACTATTTTGTAAATCATATATTTGATAAGGGTCTGCTAGCCAGGCCATATAAATAACTCTATGATTCAATAACAAAACACAAACACCCAATTAAAAATGGGCAAAAAGCTTGAAGAGACATATCTTCATTCAGTCCTCATTACTCCAGTGCAGATCACGACAAACTCAGAGACTCAAGGAGAATGCTCCCCACATCTCTGGAGTTTGTTATCACTCCTTGCCTCTACAGCTTCCTGTGTTCTAGAGTTTAGCTTCAGAAATTCCAATTGCTTACAGTGGGGAGGGAGGCAGATCCAGTCTGGTACATCATGAGTGAAAAGAAAATCTCTAGATATGGCTTTACTGTACAGTGGAACACTGTACCATCCCTCAGAAAGAACGAGGAAGGTCTCAGTAGGGACGTTGAACAATCGCCAAGGTCTACTGCTAATTGTGAAAAAACAGGTTTCTTAAGAGTCTAGCAAAGAAGGAAAATGGAAATATATTTTCATGTTTTCTTGCATTTACATAGAGATACCGAAGAAATTTATAAAATAATGACTAAAAGTGGTTGTCTGTAGGTGCATAGGTGGAGAAGCGGGTTGTGAGGGAGGGGGAAGTAAGACTTTTCACTGTAAGCCATTTGACATTGCTTTGATATTTTGCTGTGTGTGAATGCATTATCAATTCAAAAAACTTCAAAAAATTAATGTTGCTGCTTATCCAAATGGAAAAGAATGAAAGTGAATTTCTATATTACACCAGTCTTAAACATCAATTTCAGATAGAATAAATGACTATAAAAGACAAATTCATAAAATGTTTAGAAGATTATGTAAGAAAATATCTTTACAAATTTAGAACAGAGACATTTATTATACAAGACAAGGATGTACAAATATTAAAGAAAATACTTGATAAATTAGACCACATTAAAATTTAAGAATTTAATTTTAACTTAATCAATTTAATTATGTATCTTGATCAAAAAACACAACAAAGGGTGGAAAAAAGACAAAAACTGAAAGCGAAATGTTTGTATTACATAAAACTAATAAGGAATGTATGCAGAGAAGATATAAAGAACTACAAATTATAATAAAATGGCAAACAGCCCAATAGAAAAACACAAGTGAGAGCCTTGAGCTGTCACTTAGCAGAGGAGGAAAGATGACTAGCCCATAATCATATATGCTTCACCTCAGTGGCACTGGGGCAGGGCAGATGGAGACCATGGTGACATTCCGTTTCACCTCCAGCAAATTGGCCCATCTTAAAACCAGGCTAGTGAGGGTATGCGGGAACACCAGCTCTCATCCGCTGTGTGGAAGGGCGTACATCAGCGGAATCCCTTGGAAAAGGTCTGGAATGACCTACCAAACTTGAACATGCCTATATTCTATGCGTAGTGACTCTACTGCTAGACACACACCCGGAGAAACTAGTGCTGTGTGCCAGACCTGAGCAGTAGCCCACAGTCACACTGTAACAGTTGGGAGTCCACGGGTGAGTCCACGGGTGCACAAGGAGCAGAGCTTGCAGGAAACCCAGTCGCCCCAAACTCTGACCACATCTCAGTGCATAGCATGCCTAAATAAGCTACGGGGCAGGCACACAGGGAGTCGTACACAGCAGTGGAAGTGAAGGAAACGTGAGGGCACACATCAACATAGGTGAATCGCAGCTCTCATTGAGTAAAACAGAAAGTCACAGAAAAAAAATATGGTATAAAATTCCAATTAAATAAAATATGAAAGAAACAAACACTAAAAACTACACTATGTATGTACATGATTATGTATCTACATCTATAATCTACTTATCATCCATCATTTATGCATCATCTACTTATCTATTTACCCATCACCTATCATCTATCGATCCACCTATCTCCCATCTATATATCATGTATCATCTATCTATCTATCTATCTATCTATCTATCTATCTATCATCTATCTATCATCTATCTATCATCTATCTATCTATCTATCTATCTATCATCTATCGTCTATCTATCTATCATCTATCTATCATCTCTCTATCTATCTATCTATCTATCATCTATCATCTATCTATCATCTATCTATCTATCTATCATCTATCATCTATCTATCATCTATCTATCTATCATCTATCATCTATCTATCATCTATCTATCTATCTATCATCTATCTATCTATCATCTATCATCTAACATATATCAACCATCTACCAATCCATCTTCTATGTATGTATGCATGTATATATGTATGTATCTAACATGTATCAACCATCTACCAATCCATCTATGTATATATGTATGTATGTATCTATCTACCTATCAATCATCTATGTATCTATGTATCCAATTTGTCTATGTATGTATGTATCTATCTATCTAACATGTATCCACCATCTACGAATCCATCATCTATGTATGTATGTATGTATGTATCTATCTATCTATCTATCTATCTATCATCTATCTATTATCTATCTATCTATCTATCTATCTATCTATCTATCTATCTAATCTATCCTCTAGCTAGCTGGCCATTCAGGATGGCAGTTAACCGGGCACAACAGAGCTTCTATCTATGTTAGTGGGGATATTCTATTTCTTCAGTTGTTTGGAAGATAGATGGGCATTTGTTTCACTTTTATTTGAATGGAACATGGATATTCTCTCTTTTGTGTGAAAAATATATTTCACAAATTTTCTCTGCAGGTAAGGTTTTTTTTTTCCATTTCCTTATACCACCATTTATTTTATACAAAGATGTTTTAATTAAATATTTACATACCCATAGACATAAAGAGACTGAATGTTAAGAAAAGAAAAAAAGATTAGATTGATCTCCAAGCCAGGGGAGCCGTAAACATTTGTAAAGTAACTATGACTATTTTAGCTAAGTAATAATGAACAGTTTTATTTATAAGGCAAGCTTTCCTTTCTGAATTATAAATTGTTTTCACTCAATATCTTTGAAACTCCTATGCTTAAATGGCTGTTGTAGGTGAGATTGCCCAGGAAGCCGCTTTGCTACGGTGATGACGGTTCAGGAAATTTATTTGGGAATGCTCTCAGGACCAACACCTGTGGGAAGGGAAAGCAGCAGATGAGCAGAGGGACAGGTTGGGCTTCTACGTGGTCAAAACAAAAGCCTCAGCCACCCCACAGGAAGATCTCTGGAGTGGGGGCAGCCCTTTAAAGTTGTGTGGAATCGGGGTGAGGGGGCAGGGCCCTCTTATCACAAGGACATCACTGAACTGAGGCTGCTGCAGGGACCATGGGCGGGGTGGGTCCCCTCAGCAGAGGGCAATGTCTAGAGAAAGGGCAGGTAGGGGATGGTGCTGGCAGCACTCACAGCAGTGGGGCATGAACCCCTCAGTCCTTCAGATCTCAGAGAGGCCGGGCTGTGTGTCCCAGCTCCACACCCCTATGGTAAGAACACGTGTTAAGCACCATGGAGTGTCAAGATGCATAAGGTCTGGTCCTGCCCCCAAGAAGCTCATGCTCTAGTGCCATGTGGCTGAGGGTGGGCAGAAACTATGAAAGGGGAGGATCCAGATGGAAGCTCCAGAACTGCAGCAAAGGCTTGGGAGGAGCTGGGAGCCAGCTCTCCCTGACCACAATGAAGGCAGGAGAATGAAGGCAGGCTGCAGGAACACACCTCAGGGAGGGCAGCTGCACGGTTACAGGATTTGCTCCCAAAACTCTGGCAGCCAGGGAGGAGGAGGAGGACGGGTGGTTTTCAGGTATAGGACTGGTGAGGGAAAAAGAGCTGAGGCCAGGGAGGAAGAGTCCCAGGACACACATGATCTCACTGCTGTGCTGTCTGCGACCCCCAGCCCCTGCCTCCTTTCCTCTCCATCCTCAACTGCTTCCTGCCAGCTTCTGGGTGTGGGAATCCAAGAACAGCACAGAGGGCTGAGTGAGCAGCAGAGCTGGGCATACAGGGTCGTACAGGTGGGAAATTAAATGAGGCCGGCAATCCACCAGCCGACACTGGATAGACACACTGTGATAGGTCATAGCTGACGGAATATGATTCAGGCATGAATAATTATACATAATCACGTAGCGTGACACATGCTATGATATGGTGGACCTGGAAGACATTACGGGAAAGAAACCAGCCACAAAAGACCACACATGGTACGACTGCATTTATATGAAATGTGCAGAAAAGGCAAATCCTTACAGGCAGAAAGTAGATTAGTGGTTTCCAGGGGCTGGGGCCTGGGGGAAGTGGGGAGGGACTGCGTATAGGGACAGGGTTTCTTTTGGGGGTGGTTTAAATGTTCTCAGATTGATTGTGGGGAAGGTTGCACAACTCTGGGAATGTACTAAAAACCACTGAAGTCTACACTTTAAATGGGTGAACAGTGTGGTATGTGAATTATCTCTCAGTAGAGTTGTTGCCAAAAAGAAAGTGAGGCCATGGGCATGAGGACAAGGTCCACAGTGGAGATGTAGACAAGTGGCTGAATAAACTTTTCCCATTTTCCTTTTGTTTGATCTGGTTCTCCTGGCCTATTGAGCTCTCCTTTACACAGGCAGTGCTGGGAGCCTCGTGGTGGGTGGGCATTCCCTTCTGTGCCTATTCATCTTATGTTCTCCATCGGACACCCCTCAAATTGCCTCAAAGAAATGTGGGCTCAAAATCAATCTAGGTACAGTAACAGAGGTATCAGAACATTCTTGAAAATGAAACTATAACTTTGAGACACTCCCTAGTCCCCCACTGTGAGCAGGTGCACCCAATCCATTTCATCTTGTGTGCTGTGCTTTGTCATGCTGCCTGCTGGAACCTTGCACTTCCTCCCGACACCCCTCACTCCTGGTCTGCAGCACTAACCCCCTCTGACACTCTGGGCCATTGCTGTCTGCCTCTCTCTGTCAGAATGCCAGGCATGGGCTGAGAGCAGGTGGCACTGCCTGGCACAGGGCAGGGGGCTCAGCAAATTCTTGCTGAGGGGATGAATAAATTCCACATCTCAGTGTCCCTGAAAACGACATTTCCCACATGCCTTGACGGATGCTGCAGACAAATCAAGGTAACACTGCTGTGGCCTGGAGGCCACTCATGTCTGCACAGAAGAAAGAGGAACAGTATCATAAACCCATGACGGCACTGCCTGTTAGGTGTTTTCGTGCACAGTAATTTATGATCTGTACCATTAATTTAAAAAAAGCTACTCTACCTACTGGAATATACAATAGGAACCTTGTAAGTTGTATAATGCTGGTCTGGGGATCTCTTTTTTATTCCGCCTACATTTATTGAGCATTTACTATGCCCCAGATGTTCATTATCTCATTTAATCTTCACAACATAATGTGATAAATACACTAATATAAACCCCATTTTTGAGACGAGAAAACTGAGACTGAAGGTTAGGAGAATTTTTCTGGATTCCATAGCCAGTAAGGATCGGAGACAGGGTAATCCAGGTCTCTCTGCAGTTTGGAAGGAGGAGATCACACTTCTCATTGTGCAGCTCGCCATCTCCATGCTCCATGCTCCAGGCATCTCAGCACTAAGTCAGGAGCCCTCCGTGTTCCCGGGCATCCCACTGCGCTGCAGCTCCAGCACATCTGCACAGGGGTCAGTGCCCTCACCTGCAGCCTGTATCTAGGGCATTGGGAAGGTTCCGCCTATCTTCTCACCTTCTCTTTCTTTCCTACCTGCAGCAGGAGCTTCACAGTTCTTCAGAGTTCAATGGCTCTGGATCCTGCTCCAAGCCAGACCACACCCGCAGCCTTGCCAGAGGAGAGAACCCACCTGCTCCTCCTCTCCCAACAACAGCCAGCAGCCACCCCACCAAACCCTCCCACACAACCACTTTCAGTTGGTCCCGTCCTGTGCCAGACACTCATCTTTCCCTTCCAGGTCATCATCAGCCACCTCTCCCAGAGTTTAGTTCATGAGTTTGCATGGCCTGGAGTTTCTCTCTGAAGCTTTTGCTGTACATACATACCGAGGAAGAGAGGAGAAAAATTCTGAAACACGTATCAATACACGAGTATTACAATAGCGGTTTAACTGCCAAGATGTTTTCGGTACTGATGAATTAAGTTTCACACTCGCTTCTTCAGGATGCCATAGCAAAGCCCCGCAGACTGGTGAGCCTTAAATAACAGGAATTTATTGTCTCACAGTTCTGGAGTCTGGAAGCCCAAAACCAAGGTATCAGAGTTGGTTCCTTCTGAGGTCTACAAGGGAAGCTCTGTTCCAAATAGATGGCTGTCTTCTTCCTGTGTCTCTTCACGCCACCTTCTCTCTATGCACATCTGTCTCTGTTCAAATTTAACCTTCTAATAAGGACATCAGTTATATTGGATTAGGGCCCACTTGAATGACGTGATTTTAACTTGATTACTTCTTTAAGATCCTATTCCTCCAAAAAGGTCACATACTGAGGGACTTCAACATACCTTTTCGGGAGAATGCAATTCGGTCCATAAAAAGTATCAATAATGAGCTCCTTTCATATTTGGCTGTGTCATGCTTCATTTAGAATTGGCTTGGAGTACATTAAATAGATGCATTCATAAAGCCCATCACACACAGACCTACGCAGAATCTCCAGTCCTGCCACACCTTTGTGTCTGCCGGCTCAGAATCTGACCACATAAATCAGAGCCACTGGCTCACTAAAGGCCACCTACAACGGAGACAGATGTCAAGTTAGAATCACCAGATCTATAAATTGGAAAGGAGAGTTTTATTTCTTTTAGGGGGTTATGACCTGCAGACTGGCCATCCTGCGGGTTGGGAAGTGTAGCCTCCAGCAGAGACTGAAAGCACACACTTCAAGTGGGGAAAGGTGAGGCAGAAATGGATGCTGAACAGGTTGGCTAAGTAAACATATTCAGCAGGTTATAGGAGAAGCTATGGAAAGTCATGAAGGCGGGCGTGCACGTGCATAGTAAGCTAACGTGCGTGTCACATGGGCATCCTCGCTTTGGGGTGGAGATCAAACATTTAAATGCATTGCAATTAGGACCTACACATCAAAAGGTGAAGCAAAGACATGAAGACACATGAAGGAGAAAGTGACTGAAATCAGCCTCTTGTCCAGTCAAGGCTTTAGTTCTGGCTGGTGGAACAGGGAGTCAACTAGTCAGCGTCCGGCAGCAGATGAGCTGCAATTGTTTCGATATTGCTTGTCTCGTAGCCAGTGCTGTTTAGCTGCTAGAGAAAAAGAAGAACCTTGTGGCAGTTAGAACAGAGCTTATTGTTTAAGTGTAGAGGGGTGTGCATGGCCTTCGATCTTATTTATAATTTGGTATCTTATTGCCACAGAGTCCACTCCATCAGTCTGAGGATAGACTGAGGTTACATATGGATGAGTAAAACATCGTACCTTTGGCTCTTTCTGGAACACAAATGGGCTATGCCATGTAGATGTCAATGATTGTCTCTATGTCCAGGCAGCAAATGCTTGTAAAAATGATGTCAGCATCCACGAACATCAGGGCTGAGTGGAAGTCATGCAGTTCAATAGATCTGAAAAATGCATGATGGAAGAGTCACAATTTTTCCACTGTGAGGCTTTCTCAGTTTCTTAATTTATATATTTCTTCAAGGGGAAACCTGAGAGGAGCTTTTGGTGTGCCCCTTCATGAAGCCCTAACCCTAAGCTGGCCACAGAGAAACATGAACTCTTAGGATCCGGGCATGGCCTGTGCCTGCGCTTCCCGTTCCTGGTACGCAGCTGAGTTGGAAACATTTGTTAGCAAGGCTTTTTGAAGTCTGTTCATAGTAAAGCTGAAATGAATGTCTTTTGTGCTTTCTGAGCTGTTTTACACTGTCTTCTGGGAAGCTGTCCACTGACAACAAGACGGCTTTGGAGAAATGATCAAAGGAACCATCTCTAACGGTATGGTCTTCATTTCTGAGCAGCAATAACAGGCGTGCCAGCCCGCACTATTGTAGGAAGCTACAAATAATGCTGTGTTCCTTTGATCACCGGCTCTTCATTCTGATCTTATTTACTTTTCAGAAACAAACACTTGACAATGATGGTAGGGATTCTAAACCGCTTATGTGGGCAGAAAATCTGTATTTTAAAGTGGTAGTTTAGACTGAATGTGTCTATATATTTGCCCCTGAGCTGAACTATTCCATCTTTTAAAACCACGTAAATGTCTGCAGAGCTGTATCCACAAAAACACTGAAGTCTAGAGGGAAGATACTGAAAGCCAACTTCCCCTGGCAGGGTTTGCGACAGCCCAGCGACTCCCAGGGGCCATCATCATTGCTTTACCTGTTAGTTTCATGCTTGAGATAGAAATTGCCCTCTGAACTCTGACCTTTTGTTGCTTTTACCAATTCTGATTGTGAAGTTGGGACTGAGGACGTTCAAAAGCCCATGGTGAATTTATATGCCTTCAGAACAGGGAACAGGGGGCCTGTTCTAATATGGTAAGCTTGTAAAACACTGTTAACATATGCACAAAAGTTTCATACATAAGATATACGAGGATATATAATTATATGGTCTCAGGATTGGTACTATAATCTTCTGTGATGCTGTATTTCTACTTTACAATAATTTTTCATCAATCACTGCTCCAAATAAGTCATTAAAAAACTTGGCAAACTTTGTCTCTATCTTACGTTAGAGATGGGGAATAGATTAAATTCATCATTCACCTGCCCTCTGAGTACCCAGGGAATCTTGTTGACATCCTTCTAGAAAACAAACAAACAAAAAAACACAAAAAGCCTGCTAAAATAGCTGTATGGTATTTTAACTTACCTTACACCATCCCCACCTTCCATTTAGGAAATGTATTATTTTATTGCAAGTCTTTTTCTGTTTCATTATATCCATGCTATTGTGAGGTAAAAAATGACTACACCACTGCTCTGTGAGTTTGATGTGGCTAGGTGATTTGTGGGATCACCCTAGACAAACAGATGACCCCCTACAGGTGAGGTGCCTTCTCTGAACCACAGAGGTTCTCTCTTGGGTCTCACCTGTGTCTCCCAAGAGCTGTGTGAACAGACAAAGCCCCAAACTGGTATTCCCACAGCCTCCTGTCCACCTCAGGCTGTTTGCTCTCTGCACTGCAGCCACCTCTGTGTCTTGGACCTTCTATCCTGACAAAACAATCGACAGGTGTCCTCAACACCAAACCTTATCTGATCTGGTCCCAGTCTATCAGCAGCTTTATCAGGGAAGGAATTCCAGAATAATTCTTATAAACGAAAAAACACCAACTGCCTTCTTATGCAATAGACAAACATAAACCATCATGTTAGGGTTGGAAACAGGGAAGGTCAAATATGGGAAAGGGGATACTGTCTGTAGGTATCTGCAGAGCTGAGGACTGTGTCTCACCGGAAGGCAGGGACTGCACTGAACGGGATCCACATCAGGCTAGTGTCACTTAGGATTATTTCATGTGGCCATTCTGATTCTTTGTTGCACAGAAATTTGTTCATGCAAAAAAGAAAAAAACTGTTCAAAATAACCAGGCTACTGGAGGTTTGAGACGCCTTTTGTCCAATGCAGACACTGTTTCATTTACTGTGCTGGGAACTATCTGTAGGGCCTATGGTCGTGGCAAGGAGAAAGCTTTGGTAAGGACCACCATGGTTTTCCCAAGATTCTGGTGTTCAGGGATCACCTGAAGTTTAGAAAACACACGTTATTTTTTCTGAGGTCAATATTAGTGATGTCAAAACCCTCTGAGGTGGGCTCTACTGCCGTTTTCAAAAGATGAGAAAGGAGAAATCTTGTCTTCAGAAAGGTTCCCAGTCTAATCTGGTAGAGACCAACGATGCTGGCAGATGCTTCTGAGAGTCAGAATGGTTGGTTGGAGCAGCTCCGCCCTCACATGGAACCTTTTGATGTTCACCCAACCCCACTAACCCTGCCATGGAATGCACCAGCATAAACTCCACCACGAAACCCTAACAAGGCGCGATTGGGCCTGGAGACCAGAAACTGGGCCACGAATCTACAGAGCCAGCTGTGGGACTCATCATGCATGAGTTACCAAATACGCCGTGTCTTAGCTCAGCCATCTGTGGAAGACACTCATGCTTTCACCCTGGCCGCTAACCTCAAATCACTTTCAGAACAGTATGGTTCTGCCCCATGTTGATGTTAACTTAAGTTCAACTCCTGAGAATCACATGAAACAATGGCTCTGTGGGCCACAAATGATCATTATTTCCAAGTTTACAACAAACTTTGCCGCACAGAATCCACATTAGTGACATCTCTCTAAATATATGAAAATGTGGTGAACATCTCCCCTCTGCCCCAGGCATGATTTCCACTATGGAAGTAAATACGTGCTCTGAGTCAAAATAAAATAAGGCACAAGATGCGAAACAAATTGGCAATCTCACTCCTTTTTTCAATGCGCCTTAGTTTTATGAAAAATTAGGCTGCTACATTTATGCGATTGTGTGTTCACTTGCACATTCTTTTGGGTAAGGTTGTGAGAAGTAGACGAAAGACAAGGAAGAGCAAAGGCTGTTGAGCAAAACTGAGCTGAGACATTCTAGGACCACACACTACACCCAGCACAAGATGCTCCGTGATGCCAAGCGGCATTATGAAGAAAAGAAAGGTTTTAACTTCGGTACCTTGTATATTGAGCGAAGAACATGAAGAACGGGAGACCCAAAGATGGGGAAGGATACATTCAGGGGAAAAAATCGGGTAACTAGAAGAACAGCCAACTCTCTAGGCTGGGAACTTGCTGCCCCAGCTTTAACGCCTGTTTCCCCCTTTCCCAGAGCCAGAGGGGGCCCCCAAACTCACCCCTCACTCCTCACCTGGAGCTTTTGCTTAAGCAAGAATAGATTTTCTTTAAAACAATGCCTCCAGGCCAAAAGGGGCAACTAGGAAATTAGAAGCTCCATATGCTATGTATTTACTTTTTCAGAGCATATCTATCTGGCATACCTTCCTCTTTTACCAGCCAAGACTAACCTACAAAGCACCTTATATTTTTCAAGAGAAAACTAATGTTTTTTAGGAAATTGACTAGGCACAAATTATATCAAAAGCAGTATTTGAGGTGCTATAATTTTTGCCTAGATTTTTTATTTTTAAAAAACTTTTTAATGTTTTATATTTCAGACTTATGGCTTTTCACTTAGGGTGAAAAATCTCTGTTCATCCTTCATTCAGCTTTCTCAAATATTAACACCCGTAACCATAGCCATGATCAAAGTCAGCAAGTTAACAATGATAACACTATTAACTAATCTGTAGACTTCATTCAAATGTCTCTCTCCCCCATCTCCCTCTCTCCCTTTCTCTGCCTCTTCCTCTCCCTCCCTGTCTTTCTCCCTATCTCTTTCTCTCCCTCCCCACCGTCTTTCCCTGTCTTCTCTCCCCCTCTCTCCCTCCCTCTCTCTCTCGTGCTCTCTCCCTTCTCACTCCATCTCTCCCTGTCCCCTCTCCCTCTCTCTCTCTCTCTCTTCTCCTCAGCGTTGGTTTTACATCCTCCTGTTGCAGACCTTCTTCCTCAAGAAAGTGAAGGGAACATGGGAGGGGCTGGATTGACTCTCTTCGCTAGTTCTGGCTTCAAAAACTCACAGAAGAACCCTGATGCGTAGATGAACAATGACCTCAGACAAGGTCAACCAGCTACCGCCAAAGAACAGAGTACTGGGCCCTGGGACCCCTGCACATCAGGGAAGGGCTTGCTGTGGGCCGGAAAACCAGCAAACCTTGACTTCACAGCTTTAGCTTCACCGTCAGCGTGGCCTCTCTTCCGGCTCCACACTGGTGGGTCCCAAGCAGACCTCCCGACTCCTCCCATTGCCGTATCTACTTATCAGTAAGTCAGGCCAGCTCGACCCCTAAAATCCACCCAGGCCCCAGCCACCTCTCTCCACATCCACACGAGCCCACCCCCTCATCTAGGCCACAGCCTTGCCTGGACTGAGGCAGGGACCTCCTTTGTGGCCTTTCCGGGTTCACTCTTGAGCCGCTACACCCATTCCCTGACGCAGCTGCCAAGGTGACTTCTGAAGTGAAGCGTCTCATCAAAGGGCTTTGCTTTGTGCTGGCTGGAAAGTCCAACTCCTCACTGAGGATGACAGACCCCCCAGCGATCAGGACCATGGCCCCTTCTCAGACTTTAGCGCATCCACTCCCAGCACCCCACAAGACCCTCACTTGCCCACTTGCTCCCAGCACCCCTCAAGACCCTCACTCGCTTGCCTGCTCACCCGCTAAGTCCTGCGGAGCTCCTGCTGCTCTTTGCCCTTCTGGCTCCCCTGCCAGGCCCCTCCTGGGTCTTCCTCACTCCCACCCCCACCCCGTGTGCAGCCTGAGTCACTGTTTCCACAGCCCCCTCTGCAGGTATTCACAGCATTGTCTCTAATGGGGTTACCTTGCTCAGTTAATTGTTTTCAGTCTTACCATGATTTTAAGATTTGCAATGAACAAATACAGGAAGAAAGAACAAGAGAATAGCTAAGGAAGAAAAAGTGAGCCAGGGAGGCTCCAGGTAGGGACTTTATTTCAGAGTTGATTTTAGACATTTAGAATATCCATGTAACAGTATTTGAAATTCTTTCACACGTTTAAAATAAATTTGAATTAATCAGAAGAAAAATTGGTTCCATAAGGAAGTACTTCTGCTAGAAATAGCTCTACAGTTTGTAATCCTTATTTGTATTGAGCAACAGAATGAGTTAACTCTTTTATATTAGATAGTCATTGTTCAGAAAGGAAAAATGAATTGAAAAGAGCTTTAATAACTTGATCTGCAAATTTGGGAAGAGGGGTGAATTAGTGGTATCATGTCTCATAGGGAGGAATTTTATTTATTTTATTTTATTCTTTTTCAAAACAGAGTCTTGCTCTGTCGCCCAGGCTGGCATGATCTTGGCTCACTGTAACCTTCACCTCCTGGGTTCAAGCGATTCTCCTCCCTCAGTCTCCCAAGTAGCTGGGATTACAGGCGTTTGCCACCACGCCCCACTAATTTTAGTATTTTCAGTAGAGACGAGGTTTCGCCATGTTGGCCAGGCTGGAGGAATGTTATTTTAAAAGGTTATTTTAGAAAAATAAAAAGCGAAACAAAATTAAAAACTCTGTGTTAGGAACTTCTGTCCTACAAGATACTCATTTTAAATGCAAAAATATTCATGATGACTAATATCTAACCTACGAAATACTTTCTCACCTCCACAACTTTCATTTCTCTCTCCATTTTTTCACACATACACACACACACACACACACACACACACACACACACACACACACACTCACTCCAGGCACTCCTTGATAAGGATATAACTGGCCCCTGTTGAGAGATGTGTGCTTCAGCCAAACGTCCAGCTCTCAGTCAGTAAGGAGCTAGCAGGCCCTGGGAACCACACTGAACTCAGGTTTCCTTGCTTGCAGAAGTTATTCAGTGCTTTTCCCCTTCCAGGAAACAGAAGTAACAAATGATTTTTCTGATCTGGGGATGCATGAACATGTTTTGTCAAAAAGCTGCTGTATAAGATGGGGATTTTCTTTTCTACGAGATAAAAGCAGTTCACATACACACAGACCTGATTCTGAGATGCGTCATCCTCTGAACGTGAATACCTGTGGTTTTCGGAGTTCGTCCTGGAGAAGGGCTAGGTTGATCTGTCTCCTCAGAGCAGACTGCACAGCCTTCCCGAAGAAAACATGCAGGCCCTAAAATATGAAAATATGGAAAATTTAAGGTTAAAGTCCACTGGACAGCGGGAGTTCCCCTGTTCTCGGGTATTTTCAAGCCTCTCTTAAATGATTTGGATGTTGGACTTCCTTCTCTTGCATCTTCCTTCCTTTGTTAAACATGTGCCAGACCCACTCCAGGGAACCAGCTCCCTAGAGAATGGCTGACTCCAGGGCTGAGGCAGGAAAAGTACAGGATCAGGTCCAAAGTGAGGAACTGCTCAAATGATGGGGACAAAAGGACACAGGACTAGTTTGAAGGAGCTGCTACTGGGCACACATGAGAGAAATTGAGCATGAACATGGCTCATGAAGGCAGTGGGTGACAACTCACTGCACAAAGAAACAAACCTGCGAGTACATAATGCTGGCAGAAAACAAGCAAATGAAGGGGTGGGGTCCACGAGAAAGCCTTTCCTTCTAGAAGGTCAACTGATAGAGGAGTTAGAAAATGACTGCTTTGAAACCACCATAATAATCGTTGGCCCAGGCAAAGATCATCGCTGAATATTAATATCATTCGGTGGAATTGTGGGGTGATATTTACAGTTGCCTAGTGCCTGCTCATAAATTCCTTTCTTTCCAAGGATAGAAGGTGCCTTTCCAGAAGGTAACTCTGGATGATACCACCTTAACCAAGTGACACCCAAACTGAGACGTCAGCAAAACGAAAGACCCTGAGCACTTCGGAAACGAACTTTCAGCCTCATGGAACAAAGAAAGGCTAAGGATTGCTCCTGATTAAGGAAGTCTAAGGGGACATGACACCTAAATGCGATGCATCACCCTAGATTGGATTTTGGTGTTGAGGGGAAAAAGTTGCTTTTAAGGCAATTTTGTAACCATCAACAAAATTGGAATATTCACCACATATTAGATAATAGTATTGTGTCATTGTTAAGTTTTCTAAATTTGATGATTGCACTGTAATTTTGTAGAATATAGAGATGGAGAGAGTTGGCATGGCTAAGTATCAATGGTGGGGCAATAGACAGGAAGAGCATATAATCATTAACTTGTCATATTCTTGCAACTTTGCTCTAGGTTCTGAATGTTTTCAAAATAAGAAGTTTAATTAAAAATCTTAAGAGAAGTTGAAGAATAATTTCTTTCTAAAATTACGACTATTTCACAGTAATATGTGCTTTTGTAACAATATTTGAAAGGTGATTCAAAAAATGAAAGGTATCTGTTCTTTCACCACACATATTTAACATTGCAAACATTTAGGATGAATTTAGAAATAAATATATTTTTTGGGATCCCTTGAGGGCAGGGGTTCAAGGCCAGCCTGGGCAACATAGTGAGACATTGTCTCTACTACAAAATAAATTTAAAAAATTAGCCAAGCATGGTAGCCTATATAGTCCCAGCTACTCAGGAAGCTGAGGCAGGAGGATCACTTGAGCCCAGGAGTTTGAGGCTGCAGTGAGCTGTGACTGTGCCACTGCACTCCAGTCTGGGCGACAGAGCAGCACTCTCAGGAGGAGAATGGTGTGCCAGGTACGTGCCAGGTACCTGCTCACGGGAGGGTTTCAACCCCTCAGCTCTCCTCCTGTCTGACTCTTCTGTGATCTTCCAAGCACTCTTTCTTGCACATCAGGTGCAAATAACTAGTATGCCTACTCCCCAGAGCACGCTTGAGTGTTTTCTGGGAAGAGCAGAAGCAAAGTCAAGTTTGTTTTATAAGCACAGGCCCAGAGTGGCTGTGGTGCTGTTCATCATTCTCACAGGATAGTGGGATGTTTTAAACTCAGCTGGTGAAGTGAACTCTAAGAATAGTCCTAAGCCATTCATAGCTACCTGTTTGAAGATGGTGAATCAAGGCCAAGTGAGATGGGGTGCAGCCTGACAGGCTCCCCCAGACGGAGGGTGGCCCCTCGCAGCAGGGTTCAGGGTCCCCATGTGCATGGCCTGCTCCTCAAAAAGCAATGAAATGCTACGTTAGGGCCCTCGTTCAGGCTTGAGGCCCCAGAGTTATGCTTCCCTGACTAGAAGAGACGAAAACCTTGCCCTGACGGATAGAGGAATGAAACTTAATTATCGTCAGTTGTTTACTTGGTGCCAGAGGAGACACAGGTCAGTTTCATCTATGTTATCTAACAGCAGATGTATACAAGAACAAAGCAGAGAGGGAAGACAGCAATGCAGGCAGTTTGCACACTTGGGATCAGCTTATTTGCTGCCAGCCGGCAAGGAGATCCACGAGGAGCAGGATCCGGCAAGGAGATCCACTTCCGGGATACCAGCGGAAGTGCCCCCAGGTGTTCATGGACTCTGCAGAAACCTTGCCATGAGCTTTGGCACACACGTGTCAAGCCATCCCTGTGTCTGCCAGTGTCTGGTCAGCAACTGCACTTCAGTGATGCCGTCTCTGCCCATTTCCCCCATCGTGGTTTCCAACTATGAGGCTGAGGCTAATGGCGAGACTCCATCCTAGGGACAGGGAGAATGCCATCGCTGCTCTTCCTAGGAGGGTAAGGGCCTATGCTCAGGAGTGAGTCACACCAGGAGATGTGACTCTAATATCATCTGCCCCATCCTCCACTGTCAGCGCTAGACCAAAGTGCTCTTTGTGGGTCTTAAAAGAACCGCATTTGCTCTAAGCCAGGCTGTCTGCAGCCAGAGTGCCATCTGGGCTCAGGGCTGGGGAGAAGGGTTTCTTAATCCCAGGTGGGCAGAACGTAGGCTCACACTGAGGAGCAAACACTGTAGTAGAGACCAGGATACCGACATTTGGAGCTGGGCAACATGGGGCAGTTGAAGCCTTGGCCACCGGAACAGACTGCCAGGATGCAGAACTTCTTTATGGCAACAGCACCAGGAGTTGAAGAGTTTCTCGCCCACCAGGGAAGGCTCAGGAGCTGCCAGTGTACTGAGGAGGAGAGGGAACCGGGAGACCAGACTCTGCAGCTCCCCCAGGTAGGGAGCCGGTTAATGGAAATGCTTCTAGCATGCACACCCTTAAATAGCCTTCAGGTCCAGAAGAGCCTTCCGGAGTCAGGGTTGTTAGCTGATTTGACCTGAGATAACGGCTGATTTGACCTGAAATTATTCTAGAAGGCATTTTTCTCACTTAAGGATTGTGGGCTATTAGATCACACCATATTAAGCAGAGCCTGCTACTTTCAGACAAGGAAATATGCTCATAGTGTAGCCACATCAGTCTGAGTTACAAATATGCTAGATTTGTCAGCCTGGCCACACAACATCTCAGAAACACAAAACTTTAGAATTGGAAAGGACCCTAAGGATTATTTAATCCAAGTGCATATTCTACAGATGAGGTGGCTGAGGCCAAGAGAAGCATAGCAGTGTCAGTCCCAAGTGAGTCTATGGACTGAAAAGCTGAAACCAAAGCTAGATTCCAGGTCTTCTGATTTGCAGGTGAATTATATATCAGCATCATGTGGTTACCTCCCTATTTACTGCTAAATAATTGTCTCTCAATAAGTGAGTGTATGGGCAACATTCATGCATTTTAGCCTCTTTATAATTATTGTGGTACACATATACTACATATATATGTAGTATATGTGTGTGTATATATGTATATATACACACACACACATAAAATTTACCAGTTTAACAATTTTAAGTGCACCGTTCAGCGGCTTTAAGTACATTTGCCTGTGGTACAGCCATCACCACCATCCAAATCCAGACTTCTCTTCATCTTTCAAAACTGAAACTCCATCCCCATCAAACACTCACTCCCCATTCCTCTGCCCCAGCTCCTGGCAACCCCTGTTTGACTTTCTGTCTCTATGAGTTCAATTGCTCTAGGAACCTCAGACAAGTGGAATCACACAGTATTTGTCCTTTTGTGACCGGCCTATTTCACTCAGCGTAATGTCCTAAATATTCATCCATGTTGTAGCATGTGTCAGAATTTCCTTCCTTTTTAAGGCCAAATCACATTCCATTGTGGGAATACACACATTTTGTTGATCTGTCCGTATGCATTTGGGCTGTTTCCACCTTTGGCTATTGAGAATAATGCTGCTATGAACACGGGTGTACGAATACCTGTTAAGATTCCCTGCTTTCAATTATTTTCAGTGTACACCCTGAAATAACATAGCGGGATCATATGGAAATTCTATTTTTAATTTTTTGAGGAACCTCACTGGCACAGTGAGGCATAGCAGCAGCACCATTTTATATTCCCACTAACACTGTACAAGGGTTCCTGTTTCTCCACATCCTCACCAGCATTTGTTACTTTCTGTTTTCTGTGTTTGTTTTGTGATAGCTGCCATCCTCATGGCTGTGTCTCTCATTGTGGTACTGATTTGCATTTCCCTAATGATTAGTGATGGGGAGCACCTGTTCATGGGCTTCTCCCTGTTTGTAATCCATTCTTCCTGTGGCCACCTGTTCTCTGTCTGCACAGGCAGCTACGTGTTTGCAGAAGGGCTCCATGAAATCCATGGCTTTAGGGCATCCATCCACCTGTGAACATTCAGACAGGGAGTTTGAAGTTGAAAACCCAAACTTGAAATCAGTCCCCTATGGCAGAGAGGCGAGAGGTGTGGTGGGGAGGGGTTTAAAGCCAGGGAGGCTGGGTTTGATGAGCATGGGTTAATTGCTGAATTGTGGTTGCTCTGGTTCCCTCTGGTCTGACACCCAGCCAGGGCAGGTCCTCACACTCACTGAGTCACTGGGAACTGATGGCTTCTCTAGTAGCCAGGCTGGAGAGACCAGCAAATCCTCCCAAACACATCACATTATGAGCTTTATGAAAGTACAGTGCAAACACAAAGAGTTTTTAAACAGAAGGCACACATTAGCCTTAGGCTCCCTCCAGCATCCTTGTGTCACTCACGCATGTGTCACAGGTGACAAAATCACTCCCAAAGACATAGGCTGAGGTTAAGCACCTCTTCCTGGGAGTCAGGACCCACTGCTGTTTGGCTCTAATCCCTCTTCCTATTTCTACTCATGTCTGTCTCACAACCATTAACCTATGCTCCCTCCCTCCCTCCTTCCCTTCTTCCCTGCCTTCCTCCCTCCCTTTCTTCCTGTCAGCTTCCTACTGTCCACTAAACAAGCCACTCCTTTTCCTACTTCTGGCCTCTCGAGCCCCATCCCCCAGCACTGAACCTCCTTCCACCTTCTCTGGTTGCCCAGTCCTAACCATCTTACACACACTAGGGTCCTTCCTCCTCTGCTACTTCCCAGGTCATTGAAACCCTCACAGCGGCTTCTCCAGACCCCTTAGAATGACTGCCCTTGGCTCCTAGGACACGTGGAAGTAGGTCTCTCTTCTACTTTTCTTGCAGTTTGCTTCACACCCTTGAGGTAGTGACAACGTGTCACTCATCAAGAGATGGGGAAACCAAAAGGGCCCTAGTGTCAGGGACACATGTGACATCTACTCGCAGCCTTGTTGTGTAGTTTAGGGTCACTTTTCTCCTCAGTGTACAAGGACACGCTACTTAGTGATCATGACTGTGCTGTGATCCTTTTACCGTACACAGGGTGACATCAGCTTCATAACCCCATATTGCCTGATGAGGTTCTGGGCTTCTGCGTTCCTGGTCTGCTGGCTACAAGGCACACACATGATAACGTCGACTCTGAAAGCTGTCACTGCAAAGCTGATGTCCAACGTCCCAGTGCACATTTTATGAGTGTCTCTGCCCTGTACATAACCCCAATTTCTGGTGCTTGGAGCGAATCAGCTACAGTCTGTCTTTAGTGTGCAGTAAACGTGCAGACTGAAAGAACATGTGCTTCCTGTGAAAAACCAAGGACGTTTTATTCCATCATTAAAGGTGTTGCAGGTACTGCAAAGAGTTCCTCCCGTAGATGGTTTGAATTGGGCAGCATTTTTCAAAAACCCAGGCAATTAATTTTAGTGACCTGAAAATAATATAGTACAACCCTATTTTCCAGGTTTACTCTAGAGTAATTTCTTTTCTTGCAAATAATAAGCTTTTCTCTCAAACTCTTTTCCCTCAGTAATTTGCTCAATTCCTGAAGAAATAATGGAGTTGCCTATTTTGGAGTTTCCTCCCTTGGGCAGCCTCCTACTAACTGGGCAGCTCGAAGGTTTCTGCCGGCATCCAGGATTCAAGTCCTCTGAAAGCACCCTGCAGAGTCCAATCCTGTGGGTCTCCTGGGTGCCTTCGTGCAGGCATCCATGGAGATTGACTGCTTGTGTGATCCACAGAAGGCAAGGAAATTTCCAGGAGTCCTGGGCTCCAAGGACCAGGCCAAACACTGACCTCAGGATCCTGTTTCCCCAAACACTCGATCTGGTGGTGAGGACGTAGTTGGGCGTTTTATTAGTTTTCTATTGCTGTGTAACAAATTTCCACCAACTTATTGGCTCAAAACAATGCACACTTATTACCCTGTGATTCTGGCAGCCAGAAGCCCAAAATCGGTCTCACCAGGATAAAGCAAACTGTCATCAGGGCTGACCCCTCTGGAGGCTCTCAGGGAGGACCTGTGTCCCTGCCTTTTCCAGCTCCTAGAGGCGCCTGCATGCCTTGGCTCACGGCCCCTTCCTGCAAAGTCAGCAACATGGCATCTTTCTGAGCCTTCTTGCATGGCCACATGCTTCTGCCTTTGACTACAGCAAAGACGGGGTCTCTGCTTGTGAGGATCCCTGGGATCACGTTAGGCCACCCGGATAATCCAGAATAACCTCCCATCTCAAGATCTTTCATTGCATCAGCGAAGCGACTCCAGCCTTCTAAGGCGACAGTCACAGGTTCCTACACACAGGTAGGATATGTGTGTGTGTGCGTGTGTGTGTGTGCATTTGCATGCATGTGTGCGTGTGCATGTGTGTGTGCGTGTGTGTACGCGTGTGTGTATGTGTGTGTGCGTGTGTGTATGTGTGTGTGCGTGTGTGTGCATGTGTACACGTGTGTACGTGTGTGTGCGTGTGTGTGCATGTGTGTGTGTGTGTGGGTGGGTGTTATTCTGCCTGGCACAGTGGTGGAGGGCAAGGGGCTTCCTTCACTTCCACAGTGCCTGTATGCTCTGCTGTTTCTCAGAGCTGGTCCCTGCTTGTCTTCCATCCCAAAGCTTCCTATTGCTGTCTATACTTTTCATCTAAATTGTCCTCCTGCTTTCTGGGTGTGACTTTTCTCTCCACTAGATGCTGCAGAACCAATCTGTCCAAATCTGCAGTCCCCAAAGCAGAAACCTTAGCAATCCCGGGGTGGGTTAGCTGTGAGTCGTTGTCCCCAACCCTCACAAGACAGAGCTCAACCAGGCTTCTCCAAGCCCTTGGTCTGGTTACAGAGAGGGGAAAGAATTCACCTCTGTAGTTTTAAGCTTGGGAGCACTTATTTCTAACTGTTATGAGTTTAACAGATTTGCTTTAAAATCCAAAAATTGCAAGGCCATCTCCCTACATGATTATCTGTAACTTTCAAAGTGTGTTGACTGCAAGCTGCTGTGAATTCAGTAATAAATATTTTAAAATTTGTATTTCATTAATAACAATGGCATCCACATAATTCAAAAGACAATACACGTATGGGTAAGTGACGTTATTTGGGGGATTTATAGACCATGCATGCTGTGCGTATGGATTTTCAGACACCAAACATGACTCCATAGCCTTATAGGCAAGACTTCACCTGATGGTGGCTGACAAGTCCTGGTCTTATTTATTCTCCTGGGCTCCTCATTAAGTGACTCTGATATTGCAGGCTTTCCCAGGCCCTCTCCAAGGAAAAGCCAGTGAGTGGTCTCCATAGGAACAACTTGAGACAGAGTGGCTGCATGTTAGTGGCTGTACACGTGGCCCCTCCCTTAGTGCTTCTCCTGGAGGAAGGGAATCCATGTACAGCCCCAGAATACTGAGCATCCCCCAATAGGAGGCCAGGTCTTCTGGCCTTTCATGAAGAACCCACACCCCCTCAGACAGTTGACATCCACATCCAAATGGCTTTTCGTGGTGGTGAACCCCACCCAAACCCACTGTGACCTCTGCTCTCACTCTCTAAGCCCTACTCATCTGTCTCTGAATTTCTCCTCCTTTTTTGTAGACTTGTCAGCTCAAGGCACTTTCTGTTAACTGACATTTTCAAGAAACTGCAAGAATCGTTACTTTCCTCCACTCTTCTGTCTTGGTCAATTTTGCCTTTTTGTTGTTGTGTTTCTCTTGAAACTTCACCTCTACTCATTCTCTTCTGAGAATCCATTGTGGGCTTACATGAGAAGTGTACTTTAGTTAAAGCTTAATAAATCATGTTATATTTATGATTTTTTTTCTTTTGATGTAATTAACCATTAGGCCAAGTAAAGCTATGACTAACTTACAACTCATGTTATAAACACATTTCACTTGAAAGCTTATGTTTGCTTGGGATTATTGTCCTGCCTCTACAAGACAGATTTTTCATGAGTCTCAGCATTTTGTAATAAATACTCCCCGCTCAGTGCTTTCACTTTCCAGTTTTAGGACTGACTCAAGGGATGGGGCTTTCCAGTTGAAATGCTTTTCTAAGACTTTATTCTTAATAATGTTTCTCCTTAGACTTGGGGTGTTTCCTCTTAGCATCCCAACCTCTATATTTTTTAACAAAGGTAGTACTGGTAGAAGCCTATCAGTGAAGTCAAATCTCTCCAGGGATCTATTCATCTTCTTGCTTGTACTTTATACTCATTTCAGGTGTTTTTGCACATGCTTGCAGGGGATGAAGTTACTTTTCCCTCAGGTGTAAATCCTCAGCAGACGCATGGCAATGAAATGTCACCTGAAGGCCATTCAGGAGGTTTGCACTCATAGAAACATTTCACAAGAAGCCCGGCCCAGTTTTGGGGGTCTGCTTGAAACTTTTGGTTCCTAAAACAATCGTGAGAGGTAAGTAAGTATAAAACTAAGATCCAACAAGGCTGAATGACTTGCCTGGGAACACAGCAAATCAACCCAAGTTGGGGCGAGATATGTCTTCAGAAATGAGTTCATTTCCGAACTCACTGGGAGTTCAGTGGGCCCTTTGGGACGAGGGCCCTTTGGGAGGAGATTGGGTCATGAATGGGATTTGTGCCTTCATAAAGGAGATCCTGGGGGCTGGCTAGCCTCTTCAAACATGTGAGGACACAGAAAGAAGGTGCTGCCAATGAGGCAGAGAACACACCCTCCCTAGATGCCGAATCAGCCAGCGCCTTGCTCTTGGACTTCCCAGCCTCCAGAACTGTGAGACATAAATGTCTGCTGCTTATAAATTACTGAGTATCTTGTAAATTTTTTTAAGTTCCTTGTAGATTCTGGATATTAGACCTTTGTTGGATGGGTAGATTGCAAAAATTTTCTCCCATTCTGTAGGTTGCCTATTCACTCTGATGATAGTTTCTTTTGCTGTGCAGAAGTTCTTCAGTTTAACTAGATCCCATTTGTCAATTTTAGCTTTTGTTGCAATTGCTTTTGATGTTTTAGTCATGAAGTCTTAACTCAAACAAATTTATAAGAAAAAAAAACCTCATTAAAAAGTAGGTGAAGGATATGAATAGACACTTCTCAAAAGAAGATATTTATGCAGCCAACAAACATATGAAAAAAAAGCTCATCATCACTAGTCATTAGAGAAATGCAAATCAAAACCACAATGACATACCATCTCATGCCAGGCAAAATGGCAATTATTAAAAAGTCAGGAAACAATAGATGCTGGCGAAGCTGTGGAGAAATACAAATGCTTTTACACTGCTGGTGGGGGTGTAAATTAGTTCAACCATTGTGGAAGACAGTGTGGCAACTCCTCAAGGATCTAGAACCAGAAATACAATTCAACTCAGCAATCTCATTACTGGGTATACACCCAAAGGAATATAAATTATTCTACTCTAAAGACACATGCACATGTATGTTTATTACAGCACTATTTACAATCGCAAAGACTTGGAACCAACCCAAATGCCCATCAATGATAGACTGGATAATGAAAATGTGTCATATATACACCATGGAATACTATGCAGCCATAAAAAAGAATGAGTTCATGTCCTTTGCAGGGACATGGATGAAGCTGGAAGCCATCATTCTCAGCAAACTAACACAGGAACAGAAAACCAAACACTGCATGTTCTCACTCATAAGTGGGAGCTGAACAATGAGAACACATGGACACAGGGAGGGGACCATCACACACCTGGGCCTGTCTGGGAGTGGGGGGTGAGGGGTGAGGGGAGGGAGAGCATTAGGACAAATATCTAATGCATGTGGGGCTTAAAACCTAGATGACTGGTTGATAGGTGCAGCAAACCACCATAGCACATGTATACCTATGTAGCGAACCTGCACGTTCTGCACATGTATTCTAGAACTTAGAGTAAAATTAAAAAAAGAAAAAGAAGATAATTTTTATGCCAAAGTAACATAAAAAAAAAAACTACCCAGTATCAGGTGTTTTGTTACAGCAGCCTGAGTGAACTAAGAGAGTGCCGTTTCCTGTATAAGGGGTGGCTGCAGGGCCCTCCAGGTCACAGGATTTGCTGCCCTGAAGACACAGAAAAACTGAGCCCAGTCAGCCTTCCTCAACCCCCGCCCCACAGCACCTCCAGTGGGAACATGACTTCACAGTATGAGAGGCCTGACTGCACAGCACTAGCTTTATGCATTTGGAATAGATCCTGGTACTGCTCCCCTCAGTGGGGAAGGTGGCGCTGCTGTGGCCATGTTCATCTGAGCTCCTTCATGAACACCCAAGGGACCACTGGAGGTGAATACATCAGTCCAGTCTCAGCAAGCTGGGCCCTCCCACCTGAAGATCTATAACTGTGACATCCGAAGTCCAGGGGACACATTGAGATATGGGATGTCGACAACTATTAATGCATTTGGAGCCATAGGGAAACTTGTTGTTTATTTAATTAAATTTTTTATTCTTCATCTTAACATCATGTAGTGCGGATGCACAAACACACACTCACACACTTAATTACAGCCCAGCACACCAACTGCCTCTAAGGCTTTGACATAGAAATTAATCTAGAGACGGAAGACAGAGCATAAATAAGGAAAATAAACAAACCCCTGGTTGTCACATTTGTTTTCCTCGTTCCTGTTTACTCACTATTTATGGCAGCCCCATAAAATCCTGTTATAATAACTCCTCCTATCAAAGGGCTATCATGACAAACCAGCATTACAGCAACCAAGTTTTCAAGTTTCCTTTGAATAAAGGTCCTACATGAACCCCATGTTTAGTATAAACCTCCAGTTTCCTCCTCTACAAAATTATTTAGGGAAAAAAACGATTATTTGGGGACTTATGACATCTTCAAGTATTGTACATTTATTCAACCATGCATTTGTTCACTCATTGATTTATTCAATAAAAATGTACCTGTGCCAGGCCCAGGGATGATGCTGCAGGGAACATAGATGCCAGGTCTGGCTGTGCATGTTATGGACACACAGTAAACACCGGCAAGGCAGAAGTGAAAATGTTGGTTTAGATTTGGAAAAGGGGAACTGATTTGGGTTTGAGATACCTGAGAAACAGATTAACTTAGTAGTTAGCCTTTGAGTAATTGTTCCTTGAAACAGATTTCCGGGGATGGCTGTGCCAGTTATGAGTGAATGTCCACAGTTCACTGGGGACTGGCTTGATCGGCGGTGGATTGCAGCAGTGGCTGCACATTAGGGTCACCTGGAGAGTTAAACGAACGAGCAGGATGCTTCCCACATCATTCGGAGATATGATTCAGCCGATGTGAGGTGGCCCAGGGATGGGTGATCAGCTCTAAGGTTCCCAGAGTGATTCTGCACAGCCAGGGATGAAAATCAGAGGTGCCAGGGGAAGAACACAGACTTTTGTGAACCTGAGTCCCAGGAGTACTTATCACTAACTGTGTAACCTAGGGCAATCCACTTAACCTCTTTGAGACTTAATTTCTCATTTGAAAAAGAGAGAAATACAGGATATATAGGATATATTTACCTACAGGTAATTGTGAGACAAATGAAATAATAAAGGAAAGTTATTAGTAAACTCTTCGTGCATTATTAGTGCTCAATAAATGCTAAATACTATTATTAATAATACATTTTGTTATTAACTTGAAAGTCAACGTGTTATGGGAAGAATGGGGTCCTAATTTATAATTTTTTCCCTCCACTTAAAAAAAATCATTAATTAAGCAGACAAGAATAAGTAAAGACGTCTCAGAATCGAGCGAATATCCCAGCAGGTCCTCGGAAAAATTAAAACTGCAGTAAGGGTGCACTTCTATTTGATTTAAAAGAAAATATATGTTAATTGAATACTTAGTAACTTTGCAAAGTTTAGACTAAACATTGAACACAAAGATAGCTTCTGAGATTCTTAAAGTAGTCAAAGACAGTTTCGTTGTAATAGCCTTGTTGAAATCGGAGTTTAAAACCCACTGCTTTTAGTTCCAGTGGGCAAGACAGCCACTGGCGGATGTGCAGTCCTTACTGGCAGACACAAAGGAGCTGCTGGGCTGCAAGGTCATGACACTGCTTTTAGGTGGACCTGGGATGCCACTCACCATAATTCTGGCGGGATCCCCCTTAATAACAAGCGGGGCCCAAGGAAATGACCCTGCCCAGTAAAAGATTGTCTGCCCTTACTTCGTAGGTAGAAATCCAGAGAGCTCTTTATCCTTTGGGGAACGTTCTAGTCTTTCTCCCTCAGGATACTTGTGTGTGGCAGAGGATACTGTTCCCACTAAGTGTTTCCACCTGTACATCCCAGAGCTCAACCCCATCCTGTTTCAGTTACAGGCTCAAACAATAAACATAAACACTTTCTACATCAGGCTAATTTATGGGGTCTGCTTTCCTGGCTTTCCCCAAGAAATTCCACTCCAAACACACTGAGAATGGGAAGAAAAAAATCTGTTCTTAGAGTCACCATAAAAAGTATGCTATTGATTTAAGAAATTCGTATTTTCTAAAACGAGCGATTTCCGTTTATGTGTATGTCACGCTGCCATCCACATTAACAAGAACAGTCGGAATGTGCGTCAGGAAGGACTATGCTGGCTTCTCACAGCCAACGGCAACTTCTTTGTGTGAATGTTGTTCTTGAGCTTTATTAAGTTTTTGTGCCGTGTACAAACTGCACATGTGAATCTCCATGAAACTAGTTCATTTTCCAATTCACAGCTAGTGTGGTTCCAATTCTGACACTTACAATCAAAGTGTTAAGTAAATCAGCATTAACCATTGCCTTGAACGACTGAATGGAGAAAAGCTTCATTAATTTCTTCTTCTTCTTCTTTTACTGTGCATGTGAGCATGTGATTTTAAGCTTTCATAATATGTATGTATTGTTTAGTATTACAGACATTCACAGCTGAAAAGCAACTCAGAGGTTACTTAGTGAGACCTAATCGTATTAATTTTACACATGAAGAAATGGAATCAAGATGAAAACATTTTCAATGGTTTACCCAAGATCGCATTGTATCTCACGTCATAAATTAATCCAGTCTTTAAAACCCATCATTTCATTTACCCATCAATTCATTTACTAGGTAAGTATTTGTTGTGCATCTCCTGTGTGCTAAGCATCCCGCTGTACCGTGGGAATACAATGATTAAGATCCAGTCCCCTGCCCACGGAGAGCCCTGTGCGTTTACGGATAAGACAGGCAAGCTGGCAGGCAATGGCAGGGTCTTAAGATAAAGTGACATGGCTGCACCTGGCTGTTCTCTAGACACCTCAAAAAGAGGAAATGATTCAGGCATTGAGCGTTCTGGGAAGGACTCATCTGATTTTGAATACTTCATTACTAAAATGGTAAGCAACAGAAACATGTTTTGACTTAGGAAGACCCAAAAACCTACATTTGATTTCAAATTCTGCTATATGCTTGCTCTATGACCTTAAACAAATGACTTAGCCTTTCAGAGTTTCCTCAACTTTAAATGGGGATAATAATATGAACCCCGGGATACTTGACAAGATTATATAATAAATACAGAATTCTAAGTATTGAATAAGTAATTGTTGCTATTCCATACACTTATTTAAAACTTAGCCTCTTGGGAAAAGCATATGGTAAAATTCAGGCTTCACATACACCCGTGTCTTTCAGGATGGGGAAGAAAATGGCAGAGGGGCTCAAACACAAGTCTTAGCCCCCACCTATTCTGTGCTCTTTCCACCCAAACAAATGGAATCAAGCTGCCACGGAGGCAGAAGCTTGGGGAGAACAGGAAACAAAAATGCAGAGATACTGAGTTTAAGAGTGATTGCAGGCACTGCAGTGTCGGAAGAGGTGTGGGGCTGGATGGGTGTGTGGGGACATGTTAGAAAATCGCTGTCAGAGGAGTTACAATAAAGAAAAGCTTTCTTTCTGATTTTTACATCCCATCACTCAAATTAGGGTAACCTACAAAATTCATGAATATGCACTAGTTCCCCATTGCACTAGGTATTTGGTGGGGCATGAATTCCGATTCTGGTAGGTGAATAAGTCGAACAACACCTTGACTTCTTAAATTCTAACTCTGTATACAATTTGCAGATGAGAAACCAGGGTCCAGAGAGGTGAAGTGACATGACTATAGTCATTTAGAAGACACTGAGATGGGCTTACAGGCGTGAGGACTTTATAAATCCATGTGTGAGAGAGAATGGGTGAAGGGCCAGGGTAAGGCCTTGCAGCAAGCCTGACCCAGTGAAAGAGTGAGGGAGGTAAATTTGGATGGCGGCGTCCCAGAGGGCCATGCACCCAGAGGAAGGTTTAGGAAAGCTGTGAAGCAAACGTCAGAGAAGCCCTGGTCTTCCAGGACCGGGCTGGCCTTAGGGTCCCTGCCGTCCTCAGTCACTGGCTGGAAGAACCTGGGAAAAGCAAATGTCGACATAGATTTCAGAGGCAGACGCTGGGGTTTTTGTTCACGTGTGCTTCTATAATTGGGGGTCTGTGCTACTCATGGCCACCAAGGTCCACATGGGTAGGGGTTCTCACTGACCACACACTGCAGGAGCAGCTCCTCCAGGGCCCCTATGAGGCTTTCTGCAGAGGGAGACACAGCTGAGGGAGGCAGGTGGGATGGACTGTAGGCCGCATTGCTGTCATTGACTTGGGACCCCAGCTGGTACTGATCCTCCCCTAACTCTGCTACTCATTCTAAATGTCCCTCACCCTCAGCACCTTGTCAGAGCTCAGTGGCTTGTCTGATGGCATGACCCGAAGGATCACACCCTTGGGCATCGTGTTCTTCTCATCCAAGCTTGCTGAGAGTACCCATTCACCTCTACAGCGGAACCCGGGTATACCAAGAGGCACCCGAGTGGAGCCCTGGGCGTGTTCCTCCCTGCCCCACTGTGTACAAGCAGCCACTGCTCCTCTCAATGACCAGGGTCCCTTTCTTCAGCCACCTCCTGAGAACAGCTCTGGAAGCAGGGTTACTTGGTGTCTCACGGTCAAGTAGCCTGCCTTCCCCAAGGCCAGCAGCACACAAGAAACATTTCCAAAGGCTGCATAATCCTCTGTTGCAGATGGCAAGGCCTTGCTCTCGCATCCCAGGAGCCTGTGTTGTGGCTCTTCTGTGGAACTACTCGAAGCTCCAAGCTGCCTCTGTTCCCTACTGATGCCTCCAGCACCATAGGGTCTGCACGATCGTGCGGCCCCAGCAGCAGGGATGAATGCACCACAGTTCGGATCCACAGCAGAGCCCTTTCCTGCCCATGCACGGTACCCCTGGAAGCCTTCTGGGTCACCCACAATCTAGGAATGGGATGAGTTGCCACCAGAACCCAGGCACCATGCTTACTTCTTTGGAGTAGTTAATGCAAAATGCAGCGACTTATCTTTCACTGTGGAGCAAAATCCTGGCACTCCTTAATTTCTGGCCCCTAAAATCTTCACTGGAGTGGTCAACTCCCGAGTCTTTGCAGTGCAGGGTTTATCCCCTACCTGCAGCAGCAGGTGTGTCTTCCCTACTCTCAGTGCATGAGCCCCCTTTTGTTTCTTTTGTTCAGTGTGCAAGAAGTCATTGGTCGTTACAGCATTCTACAGTTCGGCCAAGCAGCCCAGGCCTGTTCACTGTATATCATGCTGTGCGCTGTGTTGGTTCGTGGGTTCATGGTCTTACCTCGCTGACTTCAAGAATGAAGCAGCGGACCTTCACGTTGAGTGTTACAGCTCTTAAAGAAGGCATGGACCTAAACACAGAGCAGTAGCAATATTTGTTGTGAAGACTGAAAAAACAGCTTCCACAGGTGGAAGGGCACCTGACTCTTGCCACTGTTGGCTGCGGTGGCCAGCTTTTATTCCCTTATTTGTCCCCTCCCATCTTCTGTTTTTGTCCTATCAGAGTGCCCTTTTTACAATCTTCCCTGCGATTGGCTACTTTTAGAATCCTGCTGATTGGTCCATTTTACAGAGTGCTGATTGGTCCATTTTACAGAGCACTGATTGGTGCATTTTACAGAGTGCTGATTGGCGCATTTTACAAACCTCTTGCTAGCTACAGAGCACTGATTGGTGAGTTTTTACAGAGTGCTGATTGGTGCATTTTACAATCCCCTTGTAAGAAAAGTTCTCCAAGTCCCCACTGGACCCAGGAAGTCCAGCTGGCTTCACCTCTGAATGCCAAGAGGCACAGAGTTCATACAGCACTGTGGTTAAATTAGCAGTGCATATCATCAGTCCTAAGTGAGCTGTTTCTGGTCCTCTTTTCCAAATGGAACAGTGGAGCATGCACTGGCAAACTAAGAGGCACATGCCCTGTTCTTGGGGCTTTGCTAATCTGCTCTAATGGTGTGATCTGGGCAACTGCTAGGTTAAGTCTGGTAGTAGTGGTAGTCTACATTTGTTCTCTGGGATCCACACAGTTTCTGCAAGGGCCAGCCTGACAATTCAATGGAGCAATGATCAGTACCAACACTGCGAACTCCTTAGGTCCTTAATGGTGGACTTCACTCTGCCTTTCTTTCCCATTTCCTGCCAAGATTCAGCGAGGTTGAGGGGGCAGCTTCAGGGGTTTTCACTTTTCCCAGTTGGCCTTTCCCGCTGTGATAGCTCTTATCCCACAAACCAAGAACCCTAATGTGGGCGTAGCTCCACCTGCTCTGTAACTCTTGTCTAACAGTCCACTGAAGAACTGGGAAAGACCGCTGCTGAAGCCACAGACCCAGCAGGCCCACTGCGAGCTGGACAACAGCCAGATCCAGTAATGACTTGGCCCCCAGGTCCCCTACTCTACCAGGAAAGCCAAGAAGACTCTGTGGAATCTCTGGGTATCCCTGGCAATTCAGGCCTTGTGTCCAATAGTCTTTGAAATGTCAGGTAATTCCCCTACCCAGAGTAAAGTCACATGAGTAAATGGCCATAGGTGCCCTTGAGGAGGGACTGGGCGAATGCTCATATGCTGGCCACCATGCTGCAGGAATCTGCATTCTCAGGACAAGCCAGCTCTTCAGTCAATGGGTTTCAAGTCTGAAATTGGGTATGTCTGGGGACTGAGCAGGAGGCTTTGTCTTGGTTGTGGAGAGGCAGTCCTCAGCCTGCTTCTCCTCTGTTCTTCCTTCTTTACCATTACTATTACAGGCATAGGGTGGCACCCTTGTGGGCCTACCTGATACTAAGAACAACCTGCTGTATCAGCCATCTCCAAACTCCCTGCAGCTCAGGCCCCCTTGGCCACCCCTCCAACCTTGCTGTTCATCATTGTTGTGGCCTCTGGTTTCTAGCCTTCATTACTTTGGGGCCCCATCATCCCCAAAAAGACCCAGTCTTCCAAGAGCCACCTCAGGAGCTTTGCTTCATTTCTTGACATCCTGTCTACAATGTTAAATCTCATATTCTGAAAAAAATTACTTCTAACTATTGCTTATCTGATTTACGGTCTGATCAAACACCCTCAAAATCCAACCCCAGGCATACTCCCCTAGCTCCCATGTGGACACAGGCCAGCTGGCCTTTCATTATTGGGATGAAAAGTCTTTTCCTCCCCTCTCAAGCCCAGCATATTCTCAGCTGGGTTATGCTGGGATTGAAGCCTAGCTGTGCCCTGGCCTCCTAGAGGGGAAGATGCCTGCTGCTTGTGGGGGAAGCTTCTGCGCTTGTACTAGGATATGGCGGGGCCACCTCTGCAATCTCAGAGGACTCACAGGGACTGTAGAGCCAACGTCCGCAGGGAACGCCATGCAGAGGTCTCCCCACCAAGGGTCTGCCTCACAGATCACAGAAGTGCCTGGACTGAACACCCACACATCTCCGGAGCTCTGACACTTTCACAAGTACCTGCTGCTCAACTGCACCTGCCCGCCCATGCCAGGTGACGAGGGTCCCTTCAGAAGCTATCCTTGAAGCTCTCTGGCTCTCACACTTGACCATTAACTGCTAGTTAATACATCCCAGTCTCCTTTTCCTTCTGCAGTACATGAATTCAGCTTTGCAATAACCAGTCAACAGTGCTGTCTTGTAGACATTGTTCCCCCAATATTTTCCATATGCTTCCACCATTGCACCTGTCTCTGCACTATCCTCCACTGAGTGGTGTTTCAAGGCCCACCTCAGTGAAATCTTTAGCAATCAAGCTGCCATCCCTCATCAAGGAGGACATAAGTCCCTGCTCTTCCACCAGTCATCATGGAGACATTTTTACCTGCTAGCTAATTCACGATCTAGACCCAAACCCACATTTTGTCACCTTTTTCCTCTGACCACTCTTGGTACCACTCCTGTGAGTGTGGGTCTTCTGAGAAGAAGTCTACAAAGATTCTAGTGGCAGAAAGGCCTCCATGAGAGAAAGTGGAGAGGGTTAAGAGGCAGCCCTCCCGCCATGCAGGTATGAGTCCCAAGATAAGGACAGCGAGACTGAAGGTTGGGTGGAAAGTCCCAGATCTGTACCCTCTAAGGAGGGCCCTATAGGCTGCTGTGGGTCCTCACCAAAGCCAGCACTCACAGCAGCCCGTCTCTCCTTGTCGGCTGGCTGCTGTGGGGAGCATGGCTTTGGCCCAGGTGAAGGGCAGGTGTGCAGGCCTGGCAGGAGGCCGCTGGCCAATCGCACTCCTTGGCTGGAGCTGGGTGGGTGTGGCTTCAAGACCACAGTGGAGTTGGGAGCACAAGCCACCCTTCTTCCTTCCATGGCCCCTGGAGCCCACTGCACGTGACAACTTCATTATTGTAACTGTAATGAGAAAATCACTAGGAGAATAAGGACATGAGGAATTAATTTCTGCTCTGTTTAGAGAAGATGTTGAACTTTCTTTCAGTGGCCAAAAGGCAAAGCCCGATGTCATGGCTGAAGAGGTCTGGAGAAACTAGGACGCAGCAGTCACATCCCTCCCCACAGGGGTCACCACGCTGCCTGCAAGGAACTTCCTTAATGCTGCCTCTGCACAGCTGGCAACCAGGGGTTCTCAGAGCTTGAAGGAGCATGCATTCTTTATCATGACACAACTAGGAAAAAATCACGGTGCCAAGTTAGCAAAGTTAAATTCAGGGGCGGTGCTCTGCCAGGAACCCCGCTGTGGAGAGATGTTTATTCAATGTGCTTTCTACAGGGACCAAAGACAGGCTGATGCTTTTATGAGACACTGTGGTTTGCTCTTGGGTAACAAACACCAGTGGAAAAAAACAGGAAGTTTCCACCGTAAGATGTTCTAAATGAAGTATTTAATATACTAAATGTAATGAGTTGGTCCCCTGCTGACTTGCATTGAAGAACATAAATATGTAATAAACTAAGCTACTTGAGACTATTTGAAAATGCATTTTCCCAAGAACAACCTCTGGTTTACTGTCCTTTTAATAAAACTTCCTCCAAGTGACAATAATTGTCTTTAACACACTGTAGATCTTTCTTGACCAATAATAATTTTGAGGATGCTTTTGAACTAAATTGTGAAATTAATCCCATTATCCTTTAATACATTACAGTTGTAGTTTACTTAAGTTGATTTTGCCTGTCCCATTTTTAGATATTTTTAAAAATCTGATTTCATTTCTCCCTGGATTTTATTTTTTATGGTAAGTTTATAACATCTTTCCAAAACCAACCATGCTAAATGGAAAACATACCTTAGATTAAGAAAAAATTATATATTTTCCATTTATAATAATGGAATTCTTTGTGGTGTGATAGTCATTCATTGCAAACATTAAGCATATATTGATAATGTTCAGTTAACACTGATGTGCTCATAATATATGGATCATTAAACTGCATCTACTTTATCAGATTTTACTTATTTAAATAATGACTAAGACTCTAGAAACTTTAATAACCTGCCAACAGTGGTAAACTGGGCCTTTGATCATAAAAATCCTGCAGCATTTCCTGATTCCTGTGATGTGAACACACTCACCACGGCTCTTCCCAAGCCTCCAGGGTGATGTCCTGGGATGTGGGATGGGAAGACGTGTGCAGAATTTGTTCTCAGGAGTTGGTATGGCCGAGAACAACTCAGCCACCATACCAATTTCTAACCTGCCTTCTGCCCTCCTTGGTTCCGCTGAGTACACATGGTCCACTTTCTCTACCCTTTTAGCCTAACAAAAACTCTGGCCTCAGTAGCACAGACAAAGTGCAAATGCGCTCTGCCCTCCGAGTCCTCCAGGGCTCGCGGTGGTGCTAGAGGGAGGTGTGGTTACTGGGCAGCTCCACCTTCAATCATGACAGAAGGCCTGTGAAGTCAGTGGTGTTTCTTCGTTTTTCGGTTTGGAAGCTGATGCTCAACAGGATTCAGGGACACCCCCCCGGGGTGGGCCAAACGCCAGGAATGTTCTTTGCCCACTGGGCCTCGCTGGATTTCCCTCCTAGAGGGCTGGTCACAGTGGCAAGGGTGAGACTGGGAGGATCAGCAATTTGACTTGGGTCTATTTAAGGGAAACATTGGTAACCTTCCTGGAATAAGTTTCTCATAAACCTCCATTGTGTTGGATGATAAAGGGGTCGATGGCTCCTTATGGAAAAGGGCAAATCCAACAAAGACAGCTCTACAGGAGGAAAGGTGGCCGACAGAAGGGCACACAGAATCCCCAGCCAAGCCGAGCCTGCTTGCCTCTCTCCCCACCCTCCAAGCACCACCCGACTGGGGCCGGGACAGGCCACTTCCTCAGCGGGACACCTGTCCAAGTCCGGACAAAACACCAAAGCCCTGTTCTTTGTTCCCCTTTGCACAGCTGAGAAAGCTTGGGATTTTCAAAAGAAATTTTTACTAAAACATCATCGGAAAACAAACAACAAATGAACAAAGAAAAGTCTAAAAGCATGAAAGCCATCTTCAAAGCACGGATACGGAGTCCTGTGGAATCTCCCTGCCTCACCACGGTTGTGGGCTTGTTCAGCAGCGCCCCTCGGAACCTGGCTGTCAGAGCCCCCACCTTTGCACCCCCTGCCCATCTTTGCTGCCTCTTTTCTGGGGAGAAATTCTTGCTACATAAGAGAGAAATGATATGAGACACATGGGCTGGTGTCACAGCTGGAAAAATGCAGGCCTTGCCCTCCAGAGGTTTCCAGGTGCAGAGAAAGAAACCAGCAGATCCATGATTGCTCTCCACTTCCAGGGAGCATGGTGGGTAGAGACCAGGATGTGGGAGGGAGCCAGAGACACCCAGGATAGCACTCCAGATCTGCCATCGTTCAGCAGCACGACTCTGGCAAGGTGATAGTGTTAGGCAAGCCCTGGCATCCTCCTCAGTAAGATAGAAACACCACAGTGCCTGCTGATGGGATGTGAGGACAGAATTAAATGGCAGTGACTGGCCTGTGTGAGGAGAACTCAAGGTGAGCTGTTAGTGTCATTACAAAGGATGACTTGAGCTTGACTTCTCCAGGACTCCTGGCCTTACTCCTTACAGGGGCAAATGACAAAGCATATAGATGCCTGTGGGTAGCCCTTAAACTGGCACAGCTCTGGGAATTCTGCGACACTGGCCCCAGGTTCTGTTCTTGCTGTCAGTAGCCACTCAGCCCTCCCAAAGGAACATGTGGGTGCTCCCAAGACCTGGAGACCTTGCTTTCATTACTATCCGGGGAACTGGGGGCAGGAAGGATGGGAGGAGGTGGGGAAAGAAGATCAGGAACAAGGAGGTGTGAACCATTCAAGATGACACAGAGTCCAGGCTTTGGGAATGGGCTGGGTAATTGCTGAAAGGCCAAAGAACAAGGAGAAATTGTGCAAGTGGAGTTTTCTTTGGGAGCCTTAAGAACTGAAAGCCAAGAAAAAGCAGAAATGTGCAGCATGTTTCTGGAGAGTCCTTCTTGCCTAGGACTCCCCTTCACTACCACGAGCAGTTTCCATGCCTCAATCCTGTGTCATCCCTCACGTGCCTCCCCCTAAATAAATAGAAAGGAAAAAAACAGAAGAAGGAAGGGAGGGAAGGAAGCAGGGAGGGAGGGAGAGAGGGAGGGAGGCAGGAAGGGAGGAAGGAAAGAAGGGAGGGAGGGAGGCAGGGAGGGAGGGAGAGAGGGAGGGAGGGAGGAAGGAAGGAAAGGATGAAGGGAGGGAGGGAGACAGGGAGGGAGGGAGAGAGGGAGGGAGGGAGAAAGGGAGGGAGGGAGGGAGAGAGGGAGGGAGGGAGGCAGGGAGGAAAGAAGGAAGACTATTACCCAGAATAGCTTGATGGTTTTAAACATGTTTTAAGTTGAGCTTATTTCCCCCCAGTTGTGTCTCACACACTAGACTATAAGTTCCAAAAGGGCAGGGGCAACGTCTGCCCCCATCACTGTCAAAACTCCAGTCCTAGAGCAATGCCTACCACATGACACATGTTTAAAATACGTTGGCTTAATGAATAAAGAAAAAGCCAAATCATAAAGCTGATAAAATTGCTAAGTTAGGACTTCCAATTAAAGATGAGAAATCAAGCAATCATACTGTCCTTATCTCTAAAAATGACAAAAGTGGACAAAAAATAAAAATAAAGTAGAAGACCCCATTTCAAATTAAGAAAAGGAAATATTTTCAGCTCAAGAATACCAAGAATTTGTACCAGTTCAAGTGACGCATTGACCTGCTGAGAATACATCCTGGCTGCCTCTACCACATCCACTCCTCTTTCCTAACCGTGTTCCGATGTCCTGCTGAGTTACTTTCAATGGGATTGAGCTTTCCCTCGCTCAGGCAGTAGGCCCTGATTAGCTGGAGGGGGTTGATGTTCTCATCCCTTGGGCTGGGGTGATGTGTTCGAGAACAGACATACAGTCCGAGTCAGATCCGTGTGGACGTGCAGGACTTAGCTCTAACACTTTGGTTGATCTTCTAGAAAGGCAGTGTTTTCCTACTGGAAGTAAATGAGACATTGAGTTGGGCAGGAGATTCAGCCAGGCTCTTGAGACCACAGTGGAGGAGTTGCTAGAGAATTGGGGCAACTCCGAGGATGCAGCATTGAGAAATAGAAAATGTTTCATGGCTGTGTTGTTTAAGGCCTGGATGAATCTCACTTGAAGCCAGACATGCCTCTGGGATGCTCTGTGGGAGAAAACAGAGTGTTCACATTTAGGGCTGTTTCAGTTGCATTTTCTAGAGCTTGCAAGGGGGTCTGAACTGCAGCTACCCCAAAGTTGACACACACCTCTGGAGAGTCTTAGCTTCTCCTGGAGGTGAAGGGCCTTGAGGAATCCGAGGATCCTATGGTGAAAACCAAAGGTGCCAGCACAGATGAGTGACAGGAGCACTAGGGAACAGGCCGTCTCCACCCCAGCGTGTGGGCAGGAGGTTGCCTCTGGAATTCTTGGCCTATTTTCTATGGGCATGGCTTCGTAACCTGGAGAAACAGCCAGACAGAAGAAAATGCTAACCAGAGATGTATGAATAGAGAAAAATCAATGGTACGTCACAAACCATTGAGCTAAGAGGCATCTGAGAGTCACTGCCAGCTCGTGGGTGGGGCATCATTTTACCCCAGTCAGGTGACGCTCCCAAATCTAAGAAAAGGGATTTGTCCTCAGAGGAGACAGAGTTTGTGGGGGGAAAAAGTATTTGGTGACAGCAGAACTGTTTGAAAGTTATTGACTGTAACAGCCAATGCTCTGATAGAGTGTTTGTCCCCTCCACATCTCCTGTTGGAATGTGATCCCTAGTGTTGGATGTAGGGACTGATGGGAGGTGTTTGGGTCATGGAGTAGATCCCTCATGCGTGACTTGCTGCTGCGGAAGAGCTGCTTATTAAAGAGTGTGAAACCTCGCCCAGCTGTTGCATCTTCTCTCGCCATGTGACACATCCACTCCCCCTTTGCCTTCTGCCATGAGTAAAGGCTTCCTGAGGCCTCTCCAGAAGCAGTTGCTGGCACTGTGCTTCTTGTACAGTCTGCAGAACTGTGAGCCAAATAAACCTATTTTCTTCATAAATTAGAAACAATGGACTAACACACATTCTCTGCACTCCCCACGCTGCTTTTTGAGCAATTAGCTGGCGCTAATAATACCCATTCCAATAAAAACATGAGTAATATTCAGAAAGGACCTAAGATGTACCACATGCACAGCCAACGAAAATCACAAGCAAAGAGCTAAGAAGACTTCACTTAAGAAGAATCGCCGCCGGTAATAGAATAAAATTTTAGGCAAATAATTCTCTGTACTCTCAAATACATTGAAGAGTAAACAAGACTATTTTGGGGAGATGGTTGGAAAATACCTTTAAAAAGTTGTACAGGAGATATAAAATGAAATTACAGAGCCCAGAACAGCAATAGAAGATAACAATATAACTGTTACAAGGAGAAAAAATCAGATTATGTGCCACTGAACAGAGTCAGTCATCTGATAAAATCACCCAAGAATAAACTAAGAAAGAAGAGATAGTGAATAAAGGCAAAATGAGAAATATCTCAGATAGAATAGAAAAGAACTAAATTGAGTATAACTGGTGTTCTTGAAGAGGTGAAGAGAATAAACAGAAAAGTAAAAGTACTCAAATATAATACAGAGGCAAGAAGAGTTAGAACATTTTTAAAATAAAAAGAAAATCTGAACCTGAAGATACAAAAGGAATATTTTGTACCAGGAAAAAAAAAAAGATACAATATTATCAACACTGAGGAATGTTTCTGAGCTTTAAGGATAAGGCACGAATGCTGTAGACATCCAGACAGAAAGCAAGTCCTTTGTACAGGACAAATGAAGGTGAACCTCAAGCATCTCTCCAGGAACATTCAGCATGTAAGATAAATGAGAAAATGCCCCAGGATTTGGAAAGAGAGAAAGTGTATTTACCCTATTGAAAGAGAAATCAAAATAAAGAATTCAGAAATGCAGAAGGAGCAGAATGAAGGAACTCAGTGTGAACATTACATATAATTATAAGGCTAACTAAATATATTTAATAGGGTCAGTCTTTAAAATGTAATAGCAATTCTGGTAGTAAACAAATCATCAATAAATGAGAAAAAAATAAGTTTAAAGATTGAGAAAATTATTGTTACATAGAGAATATAAATATTATAACTTTTCAAAGTAATTACAATTAAATGTCTGGAAAATGGAGGATGGAAAGTTTTAGTTTTTAGTTTTTTTGACAGTCATAAACTATTTTCTACCGCATCAATGAAGTAGAAGTTTTCCAATTTCTCCACATCCTTGCCCACTCTTGTTTTCTGTTTTATTTTTATAATAGCCATTCTGATGGGTGTGAGATGGTATCTCACTGTGGCTTTGCAGTAACTATTAGTGATGTTCAGCATTTTTCATGTGCTTACCAGCCATTTGTATATCTTCTTTAGAGAAATGTCTATTCAAGTCTCTTGACCATTTTTGAATTGGGTTTGTGGGGGTTTCTTTGCAAGTATTGAGTTGTAAGAGCTCTTTATACATCCTGGATATTAATTCCTTATCAGATATATGACTTGCAAATATTTTCTCCTATTCCATGTGTTGTATTTTCACTCTTTTGATGCACAGGTTTTAAATTTTGCTGATGTCCAAAGTTACCTGTTTTTTGTTGTTGCCTGTGGTTTTGGTGTCATATCAAAGAAATCATTGCCAAATCCAGTGTCACGATGATTTTCCCCTATGTTTCCTTCCATGAGTTTTATAGTTTTAACTCTTAAGTTAGGTATTAAATTCATTTTGAATTAATTTTTGTGTATGGTGTAAAGGAAGAGTCCAACTTCATTCTTTTGCATGTGGGCATCTTGTTTTCCCATACTATTTGTTGAAAAGACTGTCCTTTCCCCAGTGAATGGTCTTAGCAACTGTTGAAAATCAACTGGCTGTTTATTATTTTTGGACTGTATTCTAGTGCATTGGTCTATATGTCTGTCCTTGTGATAGTAACACGTTGTTTTGATTTTGGTCACTTGATGGTAAATTTTGAAATCAGAAAATGTTAGTTCTTCAACTTTTTCTTTTTCAAGACTATTTTGACAATTTGAGGTTCCATGAGATTCTGCATAAATTTTATCATGAGCTTTTTATTTCTGAAAAAAAATGTTGGGAATTTGATAAAGATTACATTGACTCTGTAGATCACTTTAAGTAGTACTGTCATCCTAATATTAAATATTTCAATCCATGAACATGGGATAACTGTTCACTTATTTATATATTCTTTAATTTCTTTCAACAATCTTTTGTAGTTTTCAATGGAGAAATCTTTCACCTTCTTGGTTAAATTTATTACTAATATTTTATTCTTTTTACATGATTATAAATGGGATTGTTTTCTTAATTTCCTTTTTGAATTGTTTTTAGTGTCTATAAATGCCAACAGAGTTTTATGTGTTTATTTTGTATCCTGCAACTTTGCCAGATTTATTTATTAGCTCTCACAGGTTTTAATGAATACTTTAGGGATTTTTTTTTTTTTTTCTCTTTGAGATGGAATCTCGCACTGTCACCCAGGCTGGAGTTCAGTGGCGCAATCTCTGCTCACTGCAACCTCCACCTCCTGGGTTCATGCCATTCTCCTGCCTCAGCCTCCCAAGTAGCTGGAACTACAGGTGCCCACCACCACACCCGGCTAATTTTTTGTATTTTTAGTAGAGACGGGGTTTCACCGTGTTAGCCAGGATGGTCTCGATCTCCTGACCTCGTGATCTGCCTACCTCAGCTTCCCAAAGTGCTGGGATTACAGGGGTGAGCCACCACGCATAAGATTATGTCGTCTGCAGACAGGTAATTTTACATCTTCTTTTCCAATCTGGGTACTTTTTATTTCTTTTTCTTACCTAATTGCTCTGGCTAGAACTTCCAATACTATGTTGAGTTGAAATAGCCAAAGCAGGAATTCATGTCTTGTTCCTGATCTTAGGGGGAAAGCTTTCAGTCTTTTAGCATTGAGTATGAAAAGAAAAACATTATAAAGTAGTAGCATGGTGAGATTATCCTACTAGCTATGAAAATATATTATAAAATAAAGACAATTTAAAAAAATGAGGCATTGGTATACTTATAGGCTGACAAATCAATATGTAGTAGATAATGTCAAGGCATAGAGCCATATACTCTGAAAATGCAATATGTGTAAAGGCACAGACTTGAGTCTGCAGGGAAATGATGAACTATTCAACAAACACAGATTGTTTTCTAAAATGGTGTAGCCAACTGGAAGATAACATGAACTTGGAGTCAAACAATGTTAATATATGGTTTATCAAGAAATTACAGATAAATCAAATGTTTAAAATGGAAAACAATAAACTATTAAAAAATAGAATAAATCATGGCAGAATTTTTTGATTCTCATAATTTTATAATGTAGAAGCTGTTTCTAATATGAATAAAATAACGAAAGTAAGAAAAAAATTGATAAATTTAACTACATAAAAAGAAATGATTTCTACATGGCAACATCCACCAGAAGAAAATTTAAAACATAAACAATAAAAATGATAAAGCAGATTTGCAATTCATAATATGGGCTAAGCATTAATTCCCTGCTATATGTGTGTATTGTATGTATGTGTGTGTGTGTGCGTATGTGTGTGTGCATGTCTGTTCAGCTATATATACTAGAAATCAGCAAGAAAAAGACTGGTAACCCAACAAAAACAAGCCACGGCTGCTGACAGCCAGCTTGTTGCTCCTGCATCACCAATTTGGCTGTCATGCTGCATTACTATGAATGTATATGATTTATTGGATAGTATATTAAGAATAAACTAATATATAGTAATTTCCTCTTTTTTACTTTTACAAAATAATAAAAATTCCTGTATTCACTGCATGACAATACTAAATTAAATTAATTAAAGTGAAATTGTAATTGCCTGAGTCCTCACCATTTTGAAGACTAATTGAAAGTTTGTCTATTCCACTTGAATAAAGATTTTACATCATTTTTGCATCCAAATGAATCAGGAATATTGAACATTTGTTCTGTAACTTGCATTACCATAATGTTTTTAAATGACAGGTTGGGACTCTTCAGTGAGTTATGAAATCTATTGGATCACAACCAGCCTTTAAAGGAAATGAGATAGAATAAGCATGATAGCATAGAAAATGTCAGGATGAATTACAGATAATAAAAATACACACACATATGTGTCTTGGGTTGTGATGAAAACTGTATTTCTTACATGCCAGGTGCTGGGCGTTCTGGTGCTGGAGATACAATGACAAACGAGATCAATTCTTGTCCAATCCTTATAGAGTTTACAGGCTACTGGGGTGGGGTGGGCGATAAACAAGCAAGCAAGTAAATCAGGCGATCCAGATGGTAAACAGCACCAAGAAGGAATTCACAAGCTGCTGGAGGAGGAACGCCAAGGATGGCAAGACCTTAGAGTCATGGAGGAAGCCTCTGAGAAGGAGGTGTTTTCTCTGCAGCCTGAGAAGGAGAAAAAGCCCACCACGTGGGGGTGCAGGGAAGGGACCTCCAGGCGAGGGGGTGGCAAGCGTGGATCCAGCACAGGGAGAAGGTGAGGTGTGCGCCCGGAGTGGAAGAGGATGGGAGCGCAGCACAAGGCTGAGATGAATAGGGCCAGACCGTGCCAGGCCTCGCCGGCTGTAGGAAAACGCATGTGGACCGTGCCCTAAGTGCAGCAGGAGGCCACAGAGGAACTTTCATCGGGGGAGTTATGTGTTAGTGCTCACCGTTTTAAAATATCATCCTGAGTTCTCAGGATGGGGTGAATTTAAAATGAAGCAAGGGAGGAAGCTAGGTAAACAGCTGGGAAGTCCTTGCTGCAGTCTCGGCCTGCAGTGATGATAGCTTTGTCCAAGGTGCTTCCAAGAAAGAGGAGGAGAGGAGGGAAGGGATTTGACATTGATTTGGGAGGTGGAACGGACATGGCATCAGTGTGGGGGTAAGAGGGAGGGAAATGTCAAGAAGGACGACCAGCCTTGTGGCTTTCTTAGCTGGGTGGATGCCAGTACTATAGCTTGCATTTCTGTGGGCACCTGCCCATCTACCACTTAATACAACGTCAGTGGCATCACACGCAACCAGGTGCAGCCTAAGGGATGTGCCTTCCCTCATGTAATGCAGTAACTTAATGCGGATACTTTAAGAGCCTTTCCATTGCTGGAATTTTGTGCATGTATGCATTTCTTACAACTTTGAATTATTCAATTTACGCTCAAAATAGAACCTTATGTTTATACTCTGCATAGTTTTCTTTTGATGTGATAATTTCATGATGTTTCATCTTGGTGGGGTCCATAAGGCTGTTTTCTAAAAATTCATAAAATATCGAGGACTCAGGCAATTTGATTATCTTGGAAGGTGAATCCTCATGGAAAATGTGTAACACTTTCTTATTTTTCATCTCGTTGATTTTATGTCTTGCTGTTAGTAGATTTGACACAATGGAAATATCAGTTTTGCTGTCTAGCATGATTTGTTATTGATCTTGACTCTAGTCTCTTCTTCATTTTAAATTTCTTAAACGTTTTCAGCTTTTTAACTAAAAAATTAGAAAATAAAAATAGAAAATGATGAAAAATTATCACTTAAAAATATTAGAATGGAAACGTCTCAATTTCCAAATTTATAATAATTCTTTTCTACAGAATTATTATGCATAGTTTCACACAAAAACTTTTCAAACTATGTTTAAACAAGCTATAACGTGATGTGTTCAGTTAGTTATTCGGAAATGGTTATGCGTAGATGAATGCTGTGCTGTGCAGATTCCCTGGGCCTCCCCTGCCTTTAATGGAGTGGGTGGCTTTGTACCAGGCAGGTGGATTGCCAGTGTGCCCTTACCTGCCTGGATATCAACATGCCTCCCCTTAAAACAAGATCAATGCAGGATTGCACTTTTCCATCGCTGAGTTACGGATAACAAGTAAAAACGTATATATAGGGGTGGAGAGAAAGCAATTTTTAAAAGTCTTTTTAAAAAGGCTTAAACTAGGCCAGGTGCAGTGGCTCACACCTGTAATCCCAGCACTTTGGGAGGCTGAGGTGGGCAGATCATGAGGTCAGGAGTTTGAGACCACCCTGGCCAGTATGGTGAAACCCTGTCTCTACTAAAAATACAAAAATTAGCCAGGCATGGAGGCATGCACCTGTAGTCCCAGCTACTTGGGAGGCTGAGGCAGGATAATCACTTGAACCTGGGAGGCGGAGCTTGCAGTGAGCCGAGATCGCACCACTGCACTCCAGCCTGGGCGACAGAGCGAGACTCCATCTCAAACAAAACAAAACAAAGGCTTAAACTAATAGCCCAAGTGATTGCAGTGGTGATTGACAGTGTGTAGAAAAGCCTACAGATGATGCCTTTAAGAGAACATGCCCTTTTCTGTGGTTTTCTGAACAGTTAAAAAATGTTTGTTTGTTTGTTTGTTTGTTTGTTTGCAAAATCAGATTGGAAGAGAATGTTTGCAGAACCACGGAAGCACATCTCTGGGGCACAGGTGTTCCAGGAACAGGATTCAAAAGCCACAGGAACAAACACTGCCTGGGAATCATGATACTTATAACTTAGAAATGTGCCAGCAGGGAGTTAGATGCCACTTGGCAGGTTCTGCCCCATGTCCTCTTCCAGCTATCTCCTTCCTCCCCAACGGTTTTAGAAATACAGCCAAATAATGTTTGCAATTTCTGTGCAATATTGAAAGGACAACAATAACAAAGAATTGGGAGCGGGGAGCCCAGAATTTCCCACTGTAACTGTGTAGCCCTTGGGCAAATAGGCTAACATAGCTCAGTGTTCTTGGCCTTAACACCCATCCCATGAGGCGGTTCTGAGCAATGCACACGTAATTCATGCAGCAGGTCTGCATGCTGCCTGATCTATATTAGGCATTCACTGTATGATTAATTCATGAATTAATCAGCAAAAGCTTTTATCCACTCTTCATGCATCTCAACCATCAGAGGTGTGGGCAATAAAAGAAATGGATGCAGAGCCCTGCCCTTGACAGTGAGTAGCGAGAAGGGAGTGGACAGGATTGCAGTCCTCCTCCCCACAACTTTGCTGGGCTCAGGCAGTGGCTTCAGTCTAAAGAACCACGTATTTAAAGAGATCACGTGTCTTTCAGTCTGAGATTTCATTCACGGGCTGTTAGTTTCTTTGCGCGGTACAGGGTTGCTGTTCTCAGTGGTTAATGGTCATGGGCGTTGACCGCTGGTGCTGGACCTTAGGCGCGCCATTTGTAACTGGGAGAAATACCCAGTCTCTCTGTATGCAAATCACTCTGGACCACAGGGATATGAAACTCATGTCCAGTATTAGGCACTATTCTGAAAGAAGAGACGTGGTTCAGGGGCCATGACAGGAGACCCAGGCTGGCCTCCTCACTCCAGAGATGTACACACAAACCTCCCAGCAGGATGAGGACAAGCCTAAAACCGAACTATGGATAGGTGCGACTAAACCCCAGAATTACCCAGTTTTAAAGTGTGATTAATTAAATCACAATTGTGATTTGCTTTGGGGCTTTTCACCCTTAATTTTAAAACATAAGCTTGTTCCAGTGATATTTAATCAACTGGCACTTTAAAACCTTGTTTCTTTAAATCCTAATGTAATATTTAAGAATTATAAACAACACTTTCAAATCTTTGTGTGTGTGTCTATATTTGGGGAGGATTCCCCCCACTTTGTAAAATGAGTGGTTTAATTTCACCCAATGTAAAAAAAGAAAAGAAAGAAGGAAGAAATCCATGAATCTTGAGCTTGCTGTCACACCTTCACCAGTGCCATCAGCGGCAGGGCCCTTCCCTTCCTAGGTATTTAATGTTTGTGGAAAATGCTAACATGCTTTCACATATATGTGAAATAGGTAAAACAGACATCATTGTCTAAATTTTTCCAGTCAATAAACAGAAGTTACATGCCAGAGGCCACATGGCCAATACATGTCTGAACGGGTCCAGTGCTTGGGTGGATGGATTGGTGGTCCTGCCCTGTCCATGGGGTGGAGGATGTAAACTGATGTCAACTTGTTGGCATGAGTGATGGTATGCATGTATACATAACCCTAACTCCAGGAAGAAAAAAAGTCCCAAGGGAACCACACCAAAGGGTGGGGACCAGGAACAAAGAAATAAAAGACATTCTGCAACGAGAACTCATGGACTGCTTTGATTAATTGCCACCCACACACCAAGGTGTGCTGCTGTTTACTTAGACCTCTGCCAGGGAGGAGGGCTCCGGATTCCTGAGGATTGCTCCATCGCTGGGCGAGCTGAAAGTCATTATCAGTGATGTCTGAGGCACAGCCACCAGCCAGCCATCCACTGTGCCGACTTGGAGCCAGGCAGATAGATGTGCTCACAGCGGGAGGGCTGCCCTGCACTCTCTCCTCATCTACACAGCTGTGCTCTCAGGCCCCCTCAGGCCTCTGTGCAACCTTGCAGCTCTGCGTGGCATCCGTTCTGCTCATAGCTTCATCTTGCATGTGTCAAGGCTTAGGGTCACTTTGTCAGTTGTGTGGAGGGGGCAGTGATAAGAAGAATAGGACAAATAAGAGAAGAAAAGAGAGATGTCTTGGAATTCACCTGGAAAGAGCAGACTTTGATTTGCTGCAAACCCACCTTGGAGAAGACGCTCCCAGCCCCCATTGGGAAGTAATCAGTGAAGGGTGCAGAACTTTCTCTTTCCAACCTCCCTGCTCCTGTGGTTTTCACTAAACTTCTGAGTTCCAGGAAAGAACTGATTGAAAGCCTCAGGGCAGCCCTGTACAACCCTGAAGAGGGCCTGGCTCAGGCATCTGGGCATCAGAGAGGTTGGTTCAGTGCATACTCACTCATGCCCGCAGCTTTGGCTTGCTGACTGTGAAGTTGCTAGTCTTGTAAGTATCTTGCCAAGCTGAGCAGGAACCTTCTTTCTCTCCCTTTCCCTTTGCTCAGCAACATAGGAATTGTCAGGTACAGCATCTCCTCCCAGCCCAGGTCCTGCCTTGGTTTGCTCACAAGGCCCAGGGACAGGAGGGGCCCCTGTAAAATGCCTTCCTCTCTGCTCCACTGCAAACGCCACACACTTCACTGGCCTAAAGTCTCATGCCTGGACCTCCACCTCTCTTCCCCATGAAGTGATTGGGGTGCTTTCTTCCTATAGTCCCCACTTTTTTAAAATAATTTTTTGAATTATGGTAAAAAGACATAACATTTGCCACCATAACCATTTTCAAGTTCAGTGTGTTAAGTACATTCATGTCGCTGTACAACAGATCTGTGGTCTCTCCTTTAACACCGGAGCACCAGGACAGATGGCATAGCTGTCCTTGGCGTGGTAGGCGGGTGAGTATTCAGCAGCTAGGAGATGACCTCCTTTCCATAGCAGGCTAGACAGAGCAGGGGCAGCCAGGAACAGGGGAGTGCTGGGACAGACAAGGCTCAGCTAGGGAGGAAAACAGACAGCGGGGCAGAGAGGTCATGCCCACCTCTGGGAGCCGCCCCATCCTGGTGCCCCATTGTTCCTCAACCAAAGACAACGGGGAGGGGTGTGTGGGGGGCTCTTAAAGGAAAATGCAAGGGCTGCCGGAAGCAGTACTTCTCTCACCAATTACAGATGGTTAGTGCTCAAAACACACTGGCAAAGTCCATCGGGTAAAGAATTTGGTTAAACAAAGATAAACTGAAAACCAATGTTTTAAAAAAATTCCTTAGCCTTTTGATTCTTCACCTACATATTTGTCAGAATAAGGTATATCATAAAATTCATTGGTAAGTCTTAGGAATAAAATTCTCTAATTAAAACAGTCCAGGGTATAAAGCCATCAGTACAGAGTTCTGTACCAAACACAGGTTTGTCTTCTTTAATACCCAAAAACAGTTCTCCCACAATGCACTCTAGGCACTGTGGCTGGGAGAAAATGCTAGAACCCCAGAGGCACTTCTTGCCTTTTAAAAAAATGTGAGAAAATACACATAACGTACACTTTACCATCTTAACCATTCTAAGTGTACAGTGTAGTGGCATAAAGTACATTCATATTGCTGTGCGGCCATCACCATATCCATCTCCAGAACTCTTTTCATCTTCTCAAACTGAAACTGTATCTATTAAACACCAGCTCCCCTCTCCCAGTCCCGGGCAGCAACCATTCTATTTTCTGCCTGTATGAATTTGAGCGTTCTAGGTGCCTCGTAAAAGTGGAATCATGCAATATTTGTCCTTTTGTGACCAGTTTATTTCACTGAGCATAGTGTCCTCCAGGGTCATCCACGTTGCACAATGGACAGAATTTCCTTCCTTTATAAGATGGAATCATAGTCCATTGCCTGTGTATACCCCATTTTGTTTATCCAGTTATCTGTGGATGGACACCTGGGTTGCTTCCACCTTTTGGCTATTGTGAGTAATGCTGCTGTGAACCCGGGGTGCACGTGTCTTCTTTGTAAACTCCCTTGCCATTGGGCAGACCATGTGCCATCTCACTACATCATGCCTGCAGCTCCTTCCAGGGCCCTTGGAGTCAAGGTTAGGCTTGCATCTTTTATTCCCTTTTACCATGACTTTCATCCCTGTGGTGTGTAATCCTCAGTAAATATGGCTTTGAAAATTTCTCCCACCTTTTCAGAAGTTAGGATGGGAGCTTTCTTAAGAGCTGCAACTTCTGATCCTGGCGCTCTTTTAAGAGTTGCATCAACAAAATCAATACACCACTAGCAAGACTAATAAAGAAGAAAAGAGAGAAGAATCAAATAGATGCAATAAAAAATGGTAAAGGGGATATCACCACCGATCCCACAGAAAAACAAACTACCATCAGAGAATACTACAAACACCTCTACGCAAATAAACTAGAAAATCTAGAAGAAATGGATAAATTCCTCGACACATACACCCTCCCAAGACTAAACCAGGAAGAAGTTGAATCTCTGAATAGACTAATAACAGGCTCTGAAATTGTGGCAATAATCAATAGCTTACCAACCAAAAAAAGTCCAGGACCAGATGGATTCACAGCCGAATTCTACCAGAGGTATAGGGAGGAGCTGGTACCATTCTTTCTGAAACTATTCCAATCAATAGAAAAAGAGGGAATCCTCCCTAATTCATTTTATGAAGCCAGTATCATCCTGCTATCAAAGCCCGGCAGAGACACAACCAAAAAAGAGAATTTTAGACCAATATCCTTGATGAACATTGATGCAAAAATCCTCAATAAAATACTGGCAAACCAAATCCAGCAGCACATCAAAAAGCTTATCCACCATGATCAAGTGGGCTTCATCCCTGGGATGCAAGGCTGGTTCAACATATGCAAATCAATAAACGTAATCCAGCATATAAACAGAACCAAAGACAAAAACCACATGATTATCTCAACAGATGCAGAAAAGGCCTTTGACAAAATTCAACAACCCTTCATGCTAAAAACTCTCAATAAATTAGGTATTGATGGGACGTATCTCAAAATAATAAGAGCTATTTATGACAAACCCACAGCCAATATCATACTGAATGGGCAAAAACTGGAAGCATTCCCTTTGAAAACTGGCACAAGACAGGGATAACCTCTCTCACCACTCCTATTCAACATAGTGTTGGAAGTTCTGGCCAGGGAAATCAGGCAGGAGAAGGAAATAAAGGGTATTCAATTAGGAAAAGAGGAAGTCAAATTGTCCCTGTTTGCAGATGACATGATTGTATATCTAGAAAACCCCATTGTCTCAGCCCAAAGTCTCCTTAAGCTGATAAGCAACTTTATTTATTTATTTATTTATTTATTTATTTATTTATTTATTTATTTTGAGACAGAGTCTTGCTCTTTCACCCAGGCTGGAGTGCAGTGGCGCGATCTCGGCTCACTGCAAGCTCCGCCTCCCGGGTTCACGCCATTCTCCTGCCTCAGCCTCTCCGAGTAGCTGGGACTACAGGCACCCGCCACCAGGCCCGGCTAATTTTTTGTATTTTTAGTAGAGACGGGGTTTCACCGTGGTCTCGATCTCCTGACCTCGTGATCCACCCGCCTCGGCCTCCCAAAGTGCTGGGATTACAAGCGTGAGCCACCGCGCCCGGCCGATAAGCAACTTTAGCAAAGTCTCAGGATACAAAATCAATGTACAAAAATCACAAGCATTCTTATACACCAATCACAGACAAACAGAGAGCCAAATCATGAGTGAACTCCCATTCACAATTGCTTCAAAGAGAATAAAATACCTAGGAATCCAACTTACAAGGGATGTGAAGGACCTCTTCAAGGAGAACTACAAACCACTGCTCAATGAAACAAAAGAGGATACAAACAAATGGAAGAACATTCCATGCTCATGGGTTGGAAGAATCAATATCGTGAAAATGGCCATACTGCCCAAAGTAATTTATAGATTCAATGCCATCCCCATCAAACTACCAATGACTTTCTTCACAGAATTGGAAAAAATTACTTGAAAGTTCATATGGAACCAAAAAAGAGCCCACATCACCAAGTCAATCCTAAGCCAAAAGAACAAAGCTGGAGGCATCACGCTACCTGACTTCAAACTATACTACAAGGCCACAGTAACCAAAACAGCATGGTACTCGTACCAAAACAGAGATATAGATCAATGGAACAGAACAGAGCCCTCAGAAATAATGCTGCATATCTACAACCATCTGATCTTTGACAGACCTGACAAAAACAAGCAATGGGGAAAGGATTCCCTATTTAATAAATGGTGCTGGGAAAACTGGCTAGCCATATGTAGAAAGCTGAAACTGGATCCCTTCCTTACACATTATACAAAAATTAATTCAAGATGGATTAAAGACTTACATGTTAGACCTAAAACCATCAAAACCCTGGAAGAAAACCTAGGCAATACCATTCAGGACATAGGTATGGGCAAGGACTTCATGTCTAAAACACCAAAAGCAATGGCAACAAAAGCCAAAATTGACAAATGGGATCTCATTAAACTAAAGAGCTTCTGCACAGCAAAAGAAACTACCATCAGAGTGAACAGGCAACCTACAAAATGGAAGAAAATTTTTGCAACCTACTCATCTGACAAAGGGCTAATATCCAGAATCTACAATGAACTCAAACAAATTTACAAGAAAAAAACAAGCAACCCCATCAAAAAGTGGGCAAAGGATATGAACAGACACTTCTCAAAGAAGACATTTATGCAGCCAAAAAACACATGAAAAAATGCTCATCATCACTGGCCATCAGAGAAATGCAAATCAAAACCACAATGAGATACCATCTCACACCAGTTAGAATGGCGATCATTAAAAAGTCAGGAAACAACAGGTGCTGGAGAGGATGGGGAGAAATAGGAACACTTTTACACTGTTGGTGGGACAGTAAACTAGTTCAACCATTGTGGAAGTCAGTGTGGCGATTCCTCAGGGATCTAGAACTAGAAATACCATTTGACCCAGCCATCCCATTACTGGGTATATACCCAAAGGATTATAAATCATGCTGCTATAAATGATGACTCATAAAAATGATGAGTTCATGTCCTTTGTAGGGACATGGATGAAACTGGAAACCATCATTCTCAGCAAACTATCGCAAGGATAAAAAACCAAACACCGCATGTTCTCACTCATAGGTGGGAATTGAACAATGAGAACACATGGACGCAAGAAGGGGAACATCACATACCTCACATACCAGGGACTGTTGTGGGGTGGGGGGAGGAGGACGGATAGCATTAGGAGATATACCTAATGTAAATGACGAGTTAATGGGTGCAGCACACCAATATGGCACATGTATACATATGTAACAAACCTGCACATTGTGCACATGTACCCTAAAACTTAGTATAATAATAATAAAAAAAGGGAAAAAAAAAGAGTTGCATCAAAGTTCCAGAAATTCATCCATCTCTTCTAGGTTTTCTAGTTTATGTGTGTGAAGGTGTTCATGGTAGCCTTGAATGATCTTTTGTATTTCAGTGGCGTCAGTTGTAATATCTCCTGTTTCCTTTCTTAGTGAGGTTATTTGGATTTTCTGTCTTCTTGGTTAATCTTGCTAATGGTCTATCAGTTTCATTTATCTTTTCGAAGAACCAGCTTTTTGTTTCATTTATCTTTTGTATTGTTTGTTTGTTTGTTTGTTTCAATTTCATTTAGTTCTGCTCTGATCTTGGTTATTTCTTTTCTTCTGCTGGGTTTAGTTCGTTCTTGTTTCTCTAGTTCCTTGAGGTGTGACTTCAGATTGTCCATTTGTGCTCTTTCGGACTTTTTGATGTAGGCATTTAAGGCTATGAACTTTCCTCTAAGCACCACCTTTGCTGAATCCCAGAGGTTTTGATAGGCTTATGACTCATAACAGGGATGAAAATCTTCATTGAAAATTAGTGAAAGTGGAGTGTAAAATGAAAAAAAATATAGGAAGAGCTTGAGTCTGGGTTAAGACTATGATGCTTTCTTGGGTCAGCAAGCCTAAATGTGGCTCTGAAAGCCTAAATAATCGAAGAGTTGGGCAAACAAATGTAGGAAGGAAGGCTGATACTGGGAAGTCATCAACTGCATACGTGCACTGAACAATACAGGAACTCACAACCTACCCAAGAAAACCTAACCGGATATTTATCCATTTTTCTAAAAGGACATTTTGTTGTTTTTTTAAAAAAAAAACATGAAATATGCATCAACATATAAATAAACCATGATAATTTCCGAGTTGGTGTAGCTTTTCCTGGTGGTACTAGAGAAAAGCTTTCTTGAGCCAGGTTTATGCTGGCTCAATAGTACAGCAGGTCATTATTGAGTCCTGGCAGTGAATGGCTGGACTTTGATGTCAGGGGTCAGGGTTTAAAACTGCACTCTGCTTCCTGGGTAGACTGCTTACTCCCAGACACCTGGATCTGTTTATTTTATTGTGAAATGGGGAGAATCACTTTTTAAACACCCCACGGGAATATCATGAGAGTTGAATAACAGGAGTGGTGCTCAAGGGGCTGGCACATGGCCGGCGCTGGATGCTTGCTCACCTCTCTCCCTCCCATGCCTGAGAGATCCCAGGCCTCACAGGTTAGGCAATGGTGTTTTCAGATCTCATCCCTGTGTTGTCATCTTCGCAAAGGGTGACTTTCTCTGAGCCAAACTTGTCCAGCTGCTAAGTAAGAAAAACATCTTTTTTTGATAGTACTTAGATGTTAGGATGATTCAGGAAGAGGGTGATCTGGCCCAGCCACAGGACAGGGTACCCTGATAAGCGCCCCTGAGTTCCTCACCTTTGCTGAGATGCTGGAGGACCCAGGTCAGCCGGGTGCCAGGTTGCTGCTGTGTGGGAAGCCTCCTGCCTCAGAGACGCCTCTGGTTTTGCGTCGGTCTTGCTGGTTATGGGCAGGTCAGCACGTTGAGGTCAACTGCACTAAGGGAAATGCCATGTGGTGATTAGTTTTTTCCTCTGGGTTCTTCAGCATTTGGTCTTTCACCAAAAACACGTGTCCATGTGGCGTGTTCCTGTCCTGGCTGTCCTGCAATTCTACTGCTGCACTCGGCACTCTCCCTCGTCCTCCCTGGAGCACTCTGTACAGCGTGTGCAGCGAGGGAAGTGATGTATGCTGTTTGGAAATACTCTGCTCAACTCACTTCTCTTCCTTTCTTTGTGTAATTATCTGGAGACATGCCGTGTTTACCAGTGGTAAGCCAGGAGGCATGTGCCTTACTTCAGAAAGAGTATTGAGGGAAATGTGGAATGTGGTGGAAATTAAGACATCAAACCCAGGGACAGGAATCCGGAAACCTAAGCCCTAAACTCCTCTCTTACACAGAACTGCTGGCTAAACAGCAAGTAGCAACTCTGAGGATGTCGTGTTCTGAGGATGGTAGCGTCCATTTCTAATATCATTTGAATCAAACAAAAATAAAATCTTCTTGAATCACATTGAGTACTACTAAGGGGCAGACATAGAGAATGCAGCAGCTGCACCAGGGTAAATTCCCTTCCCTCGTCTGAAATCCTTCTGGGAAGATTGACATTGAACAACAGATTCTAGGTGTGGTCAGGGCTCTAACAGATCAAACCAAGGTGTTGCAGGAACGGAGTTTAAGACTCACAGGTTCAAAAGAGACTTCAGTTGGCTAGGCTCACAAAGGGTCACAAGAAAATGGAGTCAGGCTGTTGCTCTGAACAAGTCTTGTCAAAATAGCGAGTGCCCATGGGAGACAACTCATTTGAACCCCAGCACTGCCTTGATTGGGAGCTCAGTTGAATAAACCTCCTGGGCAGGTGCAGCCCTGGGTGCTGAGCCAGTGCAGGGCAGAGTGGTCTCCAGTGTCACTTCTCCAGGGAGCACATCCTGTGGATTTCCACCCCGAGGTTCCCACAGCTGGTGAGAGCCCAAAGTCTCCTGTGGGCAGTGACCTGCGGAACCTCCCTGGTCCATGGAACACTCAGCTTCCTCTTCAATAGGTGGGTTCACAGTGGGGAGGAGCTATCAGGTGCACCATGAGCATATTTTTCAGAACAATTGCTTTTTATCAGCTTGGCTTTCTTGTCCCAGAATGCAGTCCTTGGCAGGAAGTCACTGGTCTATTGACTTTACTAGTAGGATAAACAAACCTCCTTTGACACACAGAATGGCAGAGACTGTAATTTCCTTCCCGCCACATGGAGGCAAGGCAGACGAAGTAGGGGGAAGCAATGGGTTGGCTTCAACATGGATTAAGAGCAAAAATCCTGATTAAATATCAGGCAAAATGCTCCGTGTGCAGGCCAGAAGGGGTGAGAGGCATCACTAGGAGGCCTCAGATCAGGAGGGGAAGGGAGGACAGTGCAGGAAGAAGAAAGGGTGGATCCACTTTCTAGCTTCCAGGAGACATTTACTTTGCACACCGTGAAGTCTAAATGGGCTATTTTTGTTACAGGTCTGCACTCCTAATCTCTTGTCTTATTTGGTGAAATGATTGCAAGTGAAGTTGAAAGACAAAGGAGAAGCACGTCCGTAACTATGTAATGGGTACATCGAAATCAAGACTGAGGAGTGAAATCATGAAAGCAATGTTTACTTTTCTTCTACTACCCTTTGAAACCTTCTCAAAGAGGTTTAGAGGTAGCCCTCCTTTGCTCCTGGATGAAAAATCAGGCCATCTCCAAGACCGTCTGGTCACTGTTTTGTAATAGAAAATACAGCCAACACTTTAGATACAAAAGCAAAATAAATTAGGAAACCATAACGCTCAGTCCACATGATACACAGAGCTCCAGGCTGACATCGCATGACAGCTGCAACCCCTTGCCTCTGCTGACCCGTAGTGGTGGCAGCATGGGGGCTGGAGAAAAATGGGCTTTGTTCTTCTCTATTTCACTGCTTTGCTTGCCAGGTTTCCGACCTGGACATGGTCAAGGGTGGTGAAGAGGGAGGAGATGTAAGGAAGGGGTGAGAAACATTTTATCTGATTGTTGCTCCCATAAAATGGCGCCATGAACCTGGCAAATGTTTAGAGCTCATTCTTCTGTGAGATTTTTATGGGTTTACTGGGGTAAAAGAGGGCACTGAAAAATTTGCTTATGTTCCTGAAAATGAAGATGGTATATTTTTCTTCTGAATAATTCCAAGAAAACACTCAATAACTAGCATTTTTTAAACCTGCTGGAGAAACTGATGACATATCCACAGAGAGCAACGAATGTGTCACCCCATGCGTAGTCTTACAATGGAGACAGATGAGGCAGGTTCATTTTCTGTCTCGTTTTGTGCATGTGACTCACCAATGTCCCTCTTCCTCCCTTTACTGGTCCTGAACGTCTCGTCCTCTGAAGCCTGTTCCATGGAGACAGTGTGTGCCCAGTGCTGTCTCTAGGGGCACTGAGCAAGGAAGAGAACCCCTATTCCTACCAAAGAGAGGTGTTGCTGGCATTGAACCTTGGAACTCAGATCACTTTTTTTTTTTTTTTTTAAGTGACAGGGTCTCGCTCTGTCACCCAGGCTGGATTAAAGTGATGTGATCATAGCTCACTGCAGCCATAAAAACCTAGGCTCAAGGGATCAGCCCTCCTCAGGCTCCAGAGTGTCTGGGACTACATACCCAGCTAATTTTTAAAAAAGTTTTGTAGAGACAGGATCTTTCTATGCTGCCCAGGCTAGACCACATTTTTCTGTAGAAATAATGAGTCCTGGAATTTAGGAAATGGGAGAATATCACTGCCCCACTGGATGTGGGGAATCTCGGCTCTTAACAGAAACTGGGTTTAATCATTCAAAATGAAATTGGTTTCTTTCACACCTGGGTTTGCAGACTGAGTCACCTGGTGCACCCTGCTCCCGCTGCATCCTTCCGCCTGCATGGTAGACCCATGTGCAACTGAAACAATGTTTATGATTTTCTAATATCCCTTCTTTGTAGCTAGCACCACATCTGCACAGAATTGAAGGAATGTTAAAGGATCAAACGAATATAAACTAGAAGGTAGAACACTAGCATGCTGTTTTCCAGGTTTTTCCTACTGGTCCGTAGGTAATGCAATGTCTGAGGCAGACCGTAATTTCACTCGTATGCAGGAGATTAAAAAAAAAAAAAGAACTCAGCCTGGTGCGGTGGTTCAAGCCTATAATCCCAGCACTTTGGGAGGCCAAGGTGGGCAGATCACGAGGTCAAGAGATTGAGATCATCCTGGCCATCGTGGTGAAACCCCGTCTCTACTAAAAATACAAAAATTAGCTGGGCCTGGTGGTGCAGACCTGTAGTCCCGGGTACTCAGGAGGCTGAGACAGGAGAATCACTTGAACCAGGAGGCAGAGGCTGCATTGAGCCAAGATCGTGCCACTGTACTCCAGCCTGGCTACAGAGCAAGACTCTATCTCAACAACAACAACAAAAGAAAAGAAAAGAAAAGAAAAAAATGAACTAACGTAAGTAAAGAGTAGAATAGAGCCTGGGAAGGGTGCTGATGGGGAGCAGGAAGGATGGGGAGAGGCTGGTTATGGGATACAAAATTACAGCTAGTGGCTCATGCCTATTTTCCCAGCACCTTGAGAGGCTGAGGTGGGTGGATCACCTGAGGTCAGGAGTTAAAGACAGCCTGGCCAACACGGAGAAACTCCATCTCTACTACAAAAATTAGCCAGACGTGGTGGCGGGCACCTGTAATCCCAGCTACTTGGGAGGCTGAGGCAGGAGAATCACTTGAACCTGGGAGGCGGAGGTTGCAGTGAGCCAAGATCATACCATTGCACTCCAGACTGGGTGACAGAGCAAGACTCTATCTCAAAAAAAAAAAAAAAAATTACAGCTAGACAGGAGGCATGAGTTCTGGACTTCTGCAGCACCACAGAATGAACATGGTTAATAATAATTTATTGTATATTTTCAAAGAACTAGAAAAGAAGATTTTGAATGTTCACAACACAAAGAAATAATAAAAGTTTGAGCTGGTGGATTTGTTACTCTGATTTGATCATTATACATTGAGTACACATATTGAAATAACACTGTATCCCATACATATGTATAATTATTATGTGTCAACTAAAAATAAAAGGCATAAAAAACCCAAAGATATTTAGCTACCAAGTTCTTGGTACAGGTGGAGCTTCAAGATCAGTGCTGGGTAGACTGTATCTTGTAGACATCCCTCAAGCCATTCCAATTTCTTTTCGACTTTCAGCATTTTCTCTTGTCAGAGTTTGTACTCAGCTTGTGCAGCAACCATTTTAACTATTTTTCTAGAATCTCAGTAGTTGCCTTCCTGAGCAAGTCATTACCACGAGGTTTTTATTCCTGCTTTCCATGGCTAACCACACTCAAGAGGCCACATACAACCCTCCAGGAAACTGACCACAGGTCACTTCTTCATTACACGAATACTTTAAGAGACGTCTTAATTCTTCTTCCAGCTTCTTCAGCCTTTTCCCCACCCACCCCGACCTCCACAGGGAAGAAATAAGACCAAGGAAAGCAGCAGCACGGTCTCCCTCTGCCACTGTCACTTCACAGCTCCTTCCCAGTAGAGCCCACTCTAAGCCACGTCCGTGGCCTCTGCCTGCTTTCTGCTCGGGAGTTGGGGGCTAGAGGCAGACTTCGCATTTCCACGTTGCTGCTGTCATGCCCCAAAATAGTAACTCCCGTCCCACCGTCCTTCAAACACGCACGCTTTTCCCTTTGCTTGCTTGACTTGCACAAAAGAAAGAAAACATTCTCACATCCTGGACTTCTGCCAGCATTCAAAAAGAATTAAACTTCCCTCATTTTCAAAGAGACTCGTTCTCCAAGGCTTCTAAGCTCAGATGTTCAACTCCAGGGGGCTGCCGAAGCTTTGCTTGACCTTTCCTCGAGACCTACCTGCGACACAACCAGCGACCTCGTGGGCAGAGGGACAAGGGTTTTGTTATCTGTTTCCTGTTGTCTCGGCCACTCAGGCTGATGGGGACTGGGAGTCTATGGCGGGGCAGAGGTTCCTGCTGAGGACAGGAGTGAGCTCATGTCCATCAGCCTTCCGGAAGAACAGGCTCAGCGCCTGTCCACTTTCAGCCTCTTTGCTATGTTCTGTCAAATGTGTTTTGAAATCTGATGGGGACTTTTCAGGTTTCTCCCCACAGAATTTTCTCATCCAGTGGTCTCAAGCCTGTTGACACACTGCCCAGTAGTAAGCACCATTATGTCTGCTGTGGGAGGAGTTCGTTCCTACCCGAAGTAGATGACTGGGAAAACAACAGAAAGAACCAGGTCTTCATCATCAGACCAGCTCGGATCAGTGTAACAAACCTGCCACTCATTCGCAGTTTCTTGGGCAAGAAATTGGCCTTTCTGGACATTAATTTCTCTGACTTTAAAATTAAAAACACCTATTTTTGCCTTACATGTTTTGTTTCATAATTGAAAAATCATCCATGCAAAAATACTTGGGCAGTGCTTGCCACAATGTTGGTCATCGATACGCTGTTGGGGGAAGTGTGTTTTCCATGCTCTTTGACACTCTGCACGAGCTAGATCACAATAGGAACTTAGGACAGCCACAGGATGATAGACAAGGATTCATCTTTTATCTTTTAGAGATGAAAGCTAAGTAGACATTGAGTTTTTTTTTAAATAAAACTGATGGACTGTTAAAGAAAACGAATGCTCACTTCGCCTGTTGGTGCATGAAAGCATCCCATTTTTGCAATGGATACTTAGCAGCTGAGAAGATTGAAAACATTTAGGCCTCAGAGTCAAGGAGTAAGGTATGATTCAAACTTGCAAAAAATAAAATGTGGAAAATCTGAATACAAATTCCAGCATTTCAAGCCCTGAATGCTCAGTCATATGAATATGAAAAAAATAAGTTTTACCTCTGATTTCCATCTTCAAGCATATGTACAATTTCATTTGAAAGATGTATTCAATCTATTTATATTGAGCGCCTACTATCTGCTCTGTCCTAGGACCTAGGGACTCAGCAGTGAACACGGCAAGTAATGTTTTTACATTCATGGAGCTTATCTTCTGGTAAAGTTTCATCTTGGACATTTGAAATTAATACCAATTCCTTCACTTATTTCTGAGAAATTTTAATTCAATTGTTATATAGGTTGGGGCCAAAACTTGATTGTTTTCCAAAGTTCTTCAAATGACTATTACCTGCAGCCAAGATTGCACGGCAGGTAAAGGCCCTCGTAGATCAGTTGAGGATGCTGGGTTTATTCCAGTGAGATGACTAGACGTGGGGGCTCTTGAGCAGAAGAGCACTGTGATCTGACGAGCATCCCAACTGATGTGTGCAGACAAGAATAATGCTGATGGGAGCACAGGAGGGGAAGGGACCAGTTAAATGAGATGAGCTCCTTAAAGAAAACTCTAAAATACAACTACAAAAATTGATTAAATACTAAATTATATGCCCAGTGGCCCAAAAGTGTGACATAAAATTTGAAAAGGGAAAAAAAATTCAGGGTGTGATAAAGTTGTCAGCAAAGGATTTCTGGAGGATATGGGTCTTTAGGCTGGAGTTTGAGAAATAGGTGGGATTTCTCTAATCCACAGAAAGGGTTTCCCTAATACCCACATGGCACATTTCAGCAAGAGAAGCAGCGTGAAGAGTCACAATGCAGGAACACGGCCTGACTTGTTCCAAGGCCAGATAAAGAACTGGTCCAGCAAGTCTTGGGTGACAGTGACAAATGAGACAGTGGGCACAGAAAGGGGGCAAAGTATGGAGGAACTGGGAAAAGACTTCTGGGTAGGAGTGTATGAGTGGAGAAAACTCAAACTGTCTCTACCACTGCACGCTCTGACACCAGATGCACCAGATGTGTGAGGACAACCTAATTGTCCTCCAATTCAATTCCGACACTCTCCATCTGGAGACAGGGTCAGACCCCATAGTGGAGGGCTCAGTCTCCAAGACTGTCCACCCTTCAGACACCAGTGACAAGTCTAGGTCTGTGGAAATTCTGACTGAATGGCTTCAAGTTGGGGTTCCTACAACTCCCTCTTTGGGTTTGATTAGTTCACCTCGGTGGCTCACAGAAGTCAGGAAAACACGTGCATTTACTGGTTTATCATAAAGGATACTTTATCATAAAGGGTATTACAAAGTATAAAGATTAAGAGGTACATAGGGCAAGGTAGGGGGGAAGGGACGCAGAGCTGCCTTGCCATCTCTGGGCATGCCCCCCTTGAGGAACCTCCCCCTGTTCAGCTACCTGGAAGCTCCCCAAACCCAGTCCTTTTGGGTTTTCATGGAGGCTTTATTATGTAGGTATGATTAATTAGACCACTGGCCATTGGCAATCAACTCAATCCTCAGCCACTCTCCCCTCCTCAGAGGCTGCAGGATGGACTGAAAGTCCCAACCCTCTAATCCTGGTTTGGTCTTTTCAGTGTCCAGCCCCATCCTGTCCAGGAACCGCCTAGGAGCTGTCAGCCATCAGTCAACCCATGCACATGAAAAGACACCGCTGTGGACATTCCAAGGATATGTAGAGTTCCATGCCAAGAAGTGGGTTGAAGACCAAATACATATTCATGGAATGACATGATGAAAGAGTTGTTTTAGCTCTCTGTAAAGTCATGTAGGATGGATACTGAGAGGGGATGACTGAGAGCAGGGATCCAGAGAGGAGACTGTGGAAGCCATGTCGGTGCAGGTGGTGAAGACTCAGACACGCAAGTGGACATGTGCACGGAGTGGAAGGAGCAGACCCACTGGCCATTCTGAAGGAAAACACAGTCGAGCTCCATACGGGAATAAGTACGAGTAATGAGAGAGAAGAGGGAATCCAAGATCTACAAGGTTTGACCTTTAGAAGGACTGGCATGAAGAGGAGATACTTTATTTGTTTGAGTATTCATGGTGAGTCTTTTATTCTCCAGGTTCTTGTTTTCTGTTGTTTATAATAGAATACCTGCAGCTGGGTGCTTTATTTTAAAAAGGCATTTATTTCTTATAGTCATGAAGGCTAATAAGTCCAAGGTCAAGAGACTGCATATGGGGCTCTAGAGCCTTCTTGCTGGTAGGGCCTCTCCGTAGAGTCCTGGGGCAATGCAGAGCATCACATGGTGAGGGGGCTGAGCGTGCTAGCCAGATCTTCTTCCTCTTCTTCTAAAGCCACCAGTCCCACTCCTAGGATAACCCATTAATCTATTAATCCAGTCATCCATGAATGGATTAATTCATTCATCAGGGAAGAGCCTTCCTGACCCAATCATCTCATAAACGTCTCAACTCTCAATATTGCCATGTTGGGGATTAAATTTTAACATGAGTTTTGAAGGGGACAGACATTCAAACCATAGCAGTTCTTATTGGCTGACATTAACTGTAACAATTTCCATTGGCTTTGCTGCCGGATTCATAATACTTGCCCTTGAAAATACCCGGTGATTTTAGCACGTCCAAGAGGGCCTCACCAATAGCCATGAAGGGCCCCTAGTGCTCTTCTAACCCATTTTCTTCTTACTGAGGTCTGCATTCATCCACTGGAGCTGCCATAACAAAATCCACAGACGAGGGGGCTAAAACAACAATCATTCATTTCTGCACAGTTCTGAAGGCTGGAAGTTCCAGAGCAAGGTGTGGGCAGGACAGGTTTTTCCTGAGGCCTCTCTCCTTGGCCCATCAATGGCTGTCTTCTCCCTGTGTCCTCACATGGTCACCCCTCAGTCTGTGTGTTGTCTTAGTCCTAATCTCTTTTTATGAGGCCATCAGCCATCAGATTAGGGCCCACCCCATGACCTCATTTTACCTTAATTACCTCATAAAGACCCTATCTCCAAGACAGCACATTCTGAGGTCCTAGGGGTCAGGACTCAATGTATGAATTTTAAGGAGAACAGAATTCAGCCCATAACAAGGTCCCTGCAGGAAGAGCTTTTGAGGGTGACCCCTTACCACGATCTACCCTCAAGGATGACATCAATATGTGAGCCAGTAGTGTCTTCTCCCAGCGTTCCTGCAGCTGCCAGCCCTGAAGATGCAAAAGCACCCCGTGTGATCTTTGGTCCTTCTTTGCCAGAGACACCCTGTACTCCCCACACATCCTTGGTCACTGGGTTCTGGATCTCACCATCTTTTCATGAAGATAGTGTCTCTAGCTCCTCTTTCATGAGGCTCAGAGATGAGTCCCCAAGGCTTGGCTGGTGGTAGGTTTCTGCGACGTGTCCACCTGAGGGTGTATTCAGAACCACTCCCTTCCTGACACTAGTTTATCTCACTGGAAAATAAGTTCATTCCCAAAAGGATCCATAGCCCCCGATCCTTCTGATGCACTTGGCATTGCGCAGTAAGCTGTGACTCCTAAACGGTGGGCTGCGTGGAATGATTTGTGCTTCTATGTTTTGTTCTTAAAAGACAACTTTCACAGCAGGCTTTTTATAGGTATAAATTTTTTGTAGGCATTTTATGGTATCTTTCTGCAATACTTCTGCTGTTGGTGCTTCATAACCTCTGTCATAAACTAGGATGGAGGCCGGGCGCGGTGGTTCACACCTGTAATCCCAGCACTTTGGGAGGCCGAGGCGGGTGGATCATGAAGTCAGGAGATCGAGACCATCCTGGCTAACACGGTGAAACCCCATCTGTACTAAAAATACAAAAAATTAGCCGGGCGTGGTGGTGGGCACCTGTAGTCCCAGCTACTTGGGAGGCTGAGGCAGGTGAATGGCGTGAACCCAGGAGGTGGAGCTTGCAGTGAGCTGAGATCGTGTCATTGCACTCCAGCCTGGGGGACAGAGTGAGACTCTGTCTGAAAAAAAGAAAAAAAAAAACTAGTATGGAATTTCATGAAAGCTTTGAAAGAGGAGGGAGAAAAAGAGTGAGCAACCAAGTGACTACTTACTCTATGAGGACAGGGGCAGTGTCTGTCCTTTTCACCTATGTGTACTCAGTGCTTATCCAGTGACTGACACATCGGAAAACATCAATAACTGTTTGTGGATTGTTGAAGGCATGTGCGGCAATGGTAACTAAGCACTTGAACAAGACGGAGATCCAATAAATAATTACCATTTGGAGCTTAAATCATATTCTCTGGGTATTTTTTTTGAGCAAAGACATACTGGAAGTCTTAGTCCTCCACAACTGACCCCAATTTAGGTCTGAAAACTCACATAGGCATAACCATACCCATGAACATAAACACAACCACAGACACAGACACAGACACAACCATAGCCGTAACTACAGACGTAAATGTAGACACAGACATCGTCATCAATGTAGATATCAACAGCAACATAGATGTAGCCACAGCCATAGACACAGCCACGAACACAGACACAGACGTCAACAGTGACACAGACATATCCATAACCAGAGACACAGACATCAACGGCAAAGTAGACACAGACATAGCCCTAGACACAGCCTAGCCACAGCCATATACATAGCCATCAATACAGACACAGACATCAATCGTGACATAGACACAGCCATAACCAGAGACACAGACGTCAACAGCAACGTAGACATAGCATAGCTGTTAAGGTTGACATAACCATCAACATCGACATAGACACAGCCATCAACACACAGACATCAACAGTGGCATAGACAGACATAGCCATCAACATAGACATAACCATCAACGTCGACATCAACATCAACATATACAGAGCCATCAACACACAGGCGTCAACAGTGACATAGATATAGCCATGAACATAGACAAAACCATCAATGTCGCCATCAACATCGACATACACACAGCCATCAACACACAGGCATCAACAGTGACATAGATATAGCCATGAACATAGACATAACCATCAACGTCGACATCCACACTGACACGCACGTAGACAAAACCATAGACATAGCCATCAACACAGACACAGACATAAAGGTAGCCATAGCCACAGACGCAGACATAATCATCATAGACATAGTAGATGTAGCCATAGCCACAGCCATAACTGTAGCCATCCCCGCACACACAGACATGCACATAATCGAATCGGTAGTTCTTTGTCTTCTATGGACCCTGCTCCAGCAAAAGAAATTTGGAAACAGGAAATTCTATCCACTAAGAGTGTTTCTGTCCCATTTCTAGCATCTTCTCAGCCACATAGTACAGTGTGTGCACCGTGGCTTCATAGTGTTCTGGATGCTGCCTGGGAAGTAGTGACTAGCCCCCTTCAGCGCACCCATGGCCCAGTACACATCCTGGATTCTGCAAGCCATATCTGGTACTGTTGCCACTTCATCAGTTCATGTTGTGGGAGGAATTAAGATGTGAGCCACCGCGCCCAGCCAATCATGACACTGTTGACATGTTAAGTCAGATAACATTTTGTTGTGGGAAGCTGTCCTGTGTATCGTAGGCTACTTAGAAACACCCCTGGTTTCCACCCATCGCTGAGGGCCAGGGACCCCCTTCCCCCCAGTGGTGACAATGGAATGCATCTCCGACTTTGGCAAATGTTCATCACCTCCTCCCTCCCCAGATACCCGTTGACAACCAGTGGCCCGCCACACAGCGAACAGAGTGCGGAACAGATATGGGAAAGGAATTTCTAGAAATCTTCAGGAGCTCACCACTGTGGCAGCAGGGGTGAGGAAATACATCAAAAGGGGATCTAAGTGGGAATTAATTTGAACTTGGCTTCCAACAGCTCCCCTTCCCCATCTTCCTGCCTCCTCCACCCCCACTGGCTACGCACATTCTTTTCTCTTTCACTGAACCTGTTCCAGTATCTGTGCAATCCTCCAGATCAAATTCATTTGCTTTTGACAATCACCCCTTTGATTCCATGTGGAGGGAGAGGGTGGGCTGTCCTGTTCTGCGGTGAAAGGCTCCTTTCGGTTTCCTGTGATCTCCCTAGGTGTATAGATTGCAAAACTCAGGTATAGAAAAGGAGCTTAGACAATAGACAGACTCATTAGGGAGCCCTTTGAAGTGAGCAAACAAGGCAGTGGCAGACGCCTCCTCTTCCCCTTTCTCCCTCTCTCTTTCTTCCCGTCCTTCATTCCAGATGCCCATGGTGGGAACTGGCAAAGCAAAGATCGAAAAGGACGGAATGAGGAAAGAAGTGAGTCTTTATGGGAGACATGGAGGCTGCCCGTTGCCTCCTCTCCTCACTGGGCAGAGAGCCCAGGAGGTAGCACCCCGCACGGTCACCTGAGACTGGACCTGAGGCTGGGGGAGGCACTTCTGAGGCCAGACCTGGTGTTAGCGTGGGGGCTGCAAGGGATTGGTGCTGGGGTGCGGAAGACAAGCAGGCTAGATGGACAAAGGCATGGCCTGAAATATGTCGGAGGGAACAACTCTTCTCTACTCCAAACTTCCTTTTCACATTTGGGTGAGAAAAGTCCACTTAAAATCTCCAGCCCCTACCTTTCCTCTCTATCCTTGGAAATCTGTCCATGCTTCATGCCAGGCGTACCCAGCGCCCCCTACCTATCCCCTGTGATTCCCGACTTCACGCCATTGCGCTGGAGAATAGCACAGTCTAAAGATGTATTTGCATACTGAATAAATGCAAGGAGGCTGCTGCTTTGACCTTGCCTTATTCAACACAGAGACTGGAGGCTACTCTAAAAGAGATAAGGCCAGCATGAGAACAAATGAACCACGGGGCATCTACTGTCAACTAGAGAAGACCCGTGAAAGCAATATTTCCAAAACAGCAGGATGGCAGCTTTGAAAGTCAAAGCAGGAGGACTTCCTGGGACTTCATGAAGAGAACTGTAACATCTAGCAGGTCCCGCTTCATGGAAGTCTTTGGCGGGGGGAGTGTCACCTCTGAAGTATCTTCAAGTCTTTATACTTTGCACTGTGCACAGCAAGTTTTCTTGCTAGAGAGAAACCAAGCCCTTCACTGACTCTACTTTCGGTGTTCACAACGCACTCCAGAGGAGGGGCAGTCAATCAGGCTTTGGGGTAAATGACCTCACTTGGACCAGTTGGAAAGTCAGTGAAACGTCTGGAAGCAGAAGACTCCACAGCCGGCCGGGCCCGGTGCTCACCCCTGTAATCCCAGCACTTTGAGAGGCCGAGGAGGGCAGATCACGAGGTCAGGAGATCGAGACCATCCTGGCTAACATGGTGAAACCCCGTCTCTACTAAAAATACAAAAAAATTAGCCGGGCGTGGTGGCGGGCGCCTGTAGTCCCAGCTACTCCGGAGGCTGAGGCAGGAGAATGGCGTGAACCCGGGAGGCAGAGCTTGCAGTGAGCCGTGATCGCGCCACTGCACTCCAGCCTGGGCGACAGAGCAAGACTCTGACTCAAAAAAAAAAAAAAAAAAGACTCCACAGCCCTGGTGTCTGGGAGACAGTGAGCACTGTCTATCTGGGACACTGAGCCACCGGCAGCCTTGACAGAGCCAGGACATGCGGCCCCACACAGGGCAAACACAAGGAGTCAGTGTGCTGGCCCCTGGCCCCGGCCCCTCCGGGAGCTGCCAGAGACCCTGTGTTAGCTCTGTGCTATCTTCCAGGGGGCACACCAGCTTCCACAACAACACCCATCCTTTAAATAATATGGTCTCTCCTTTTATGAGCAAATCTTAAACTGTTTATCATGATATTTTTTAAAGTATGACTTTTGTTATAAAAGATTACAGAGTTTTTGCTGAGAAATAGAAGAAAACAAAATAAACTATAGTCCCACATGGTTATGCAAAGATAACACAAAAGAAAATAAACTGTAATCCCACACGGTTATGCAAAGATAACTATTGCTAACATTTTGTTTATATTCACCCAGTTTGTTCTTTGCAGGATGTACTTTTTTTGGTAGAGTTGGTGTCTCCCTATGTTGTCCAGGCTGGTCTTGAACTCCTGGCCTCAAATGACCCTCCACTTTTGCCTCTCAAAGTGCTGGGAATACAGGCCTGGCCAAGATGTACATTTTTAAAGATAAGCTATGTATTACCCTTCATTAATTTTCCCCAAATGCTTTTGCTTTTTGGAAGGGGTCACACATGTGTCACACACGTGATATGCGGGTGTGTCTTAGAGCAATGGTTCTCAACGGTTTTCAGTGGGCACTGTACTCACCTATGGAGGTTTTGAAAATATGGATGCCTGGGTTCTGACCCCAGAAGCCCTTTGCTTTTTGATTGGTTTGGGTTTGGCCTGAAAATCTGGATATTTAAAACATCTCCAGATAATTACATTGTGCAACCCGTGTTGAAAATCTGCTCCTGGGTCTTCCTGCTAATGCCTTTTTCTGGCAAGCGCCAGCCTATCTGGGCCAGTGTCAGCCCTGCCGTGTTACACAAAGCTCACCAGAACACAGCCTTCGCCCCAGTCCCGCTGCTGCTCCCTGCAGCTGTTGCTACCCTGCTTCCACCCAGTGCTGTCCCTCAGCGTGCCACCTCCACATCCCACCCACTAAGGAACTACTCACAGCAATCCCATGGCGATTTGATTTCTTTCTGCAATGCAGACCTACTTGTAGGCTCAAGGGTGGAGTTAGCAATTTAAAGAATTAAAATGTAGGTTGCCACCCATCTCAGCCTGGCTAGTGCTCCCATCATCCCCAGGAGGCAAGTAAAATGTATAGAAACCAGACACCAGGTTCCAGCATCTAGACACCTGAGAACCATAAAACCTAGTCCCTGCTGGCTGTGCCAGCAGCCTCCTCTTCCTGGAGAAGATAAGAAGAGATTAAGATTGCTTTTGGAAGCACTCTAAATACTAGGTTTATGATAAAGCTCATCTGCCACTTGTAATCAGAAAGTGCTTGTCCTGATAACAAGAGTATTAAATCTCTCCTGGCAGATTTCTGTGTCTTTTTTAAAAAACAACAAGATGGAGGTTTCTTTAATGCCTGTTCTTACCTTTCCTGTTTGTCTGGGACATGTGGATACCTTCAAAAAGCCCATACATTATCACTTGGGTATATGTGCAGCTTAAAACTATGTTTTGCAATATTTTACAGTTGTCCAGTTGTCCCCAAGCCCTTGTAGTTATGTCATTCTGCAGGTCTGAATGACATAACTAGAACTGATTTGAAGAAGAGTCCCAGTCATTATTGATAACTGTGTTTCCTTCCAACTCTTACACTCCGGGCTTCCATATCCAAGGAAGGCACTCTGGGGGTGAGTGCCCCAGCACGCTAGGCCTAACTGTGTTTTCCCACAGCGTGCTGGTCAGCAGACACAGAGCGTGGTGTGGCGATGACTGTATACAAAGCCTCTTGGTTTAAATAACATCAGGCCAAAGTGTTTGCCAGGGTGAGCCTGTTGACCAGGGGACACAAAGGAGGTAAACACTAAAACCTTTGGGACCCTTGTGCACTGTTGGTGGGAATGTAAAATGGTGTAGCCACAGTGGAACACAGTATGGCAGACCCACAAAAAATTAAACAAAAAATTATCCTGTGACCCAGCATTTCCACTTCTGGGTGTATACCCATAAGAATTGAAAGCAGGATCTCAAACAGATTCTTGCAGAACCACATTCATAGCAGCATCATTCACAGAAGCCAAAAGATGGAAGCAAATCAAGCATCCATCCTTGGATGAAGGAATCCATTAAAGGTGGTCTATGCAACTTACAAGGGATGTGAAGGACCTCTTCAAGGAGAACACAAACCACTGCTCAATGAAATAAAAGAGGATACAAACAAATGGAAGAACATTCCATGCTCATGGGTTGGAAGAATCAATATCGTGAAAATGGCCATACTGCCCAAGGTAATTTATAGATTCAATGCCATCCCCATCAAACTACTAATGACTTTCTTCACAGAATTGGAAAAAACTACTTTAAAGTTCATATGGAACCAAAAAAGAGCCCGCATCACCAAGCTAATCCTAAGCCAAAAGAACAAAGCTGGAGGCATCACGCTACTTGACTTCAAACTATACTACAAGGCTACAGTAACCAAAACAGCATGGTACTCGTACCACAACAGAGACATAGATCAATGGATCAGAACAGAGCCCTCAGAAATAATGCCGCATGTCTACAACTATCTGATTTTTGACAAACCTGACAAAAACAAGCAATGGGAAAAGGATTCCCTATTTAATAAATGGTGCTGGGAAAACTGGCTAGCCATATGTAGAAAGCTGAAACTGGATCCCTTCCTTACACCTTATACAAAAATTAATTCAAGATGGATTAAAGACTTACATGTTAGACCTAAAACCATCAAAACCCTAGAAGAAAACCTAGGCAATACCATTCAGGACATAGGCACGGGCAAGGACTTCATGTCTAAAACACCAAAAGCAATGGCAACAAAAGCCAAAATTGACAAATGGGATCTCATTAAACTAAAGAGCTTCTGCACAGCAAAAGAAACTACCATCAGAGTGAACAGGCAACCTACAAAATGGGACAAAATTTTTGCAACCTACTCATCTGACAAAGGGCTAATATCCAGAATCTACAATGAACTCAAACAAATTTACAAGAAAAAAACAAGCAACCCCATCAAAAAGTGGGCAAAGTACATGAACAGACACTTCTCAAAAGAAGACATTTATTCAGCCAAAAAACACATGCAAAAATGCTCATCATCGCTGGCCATCAGAGAAATGCAAATCAAAACCACAATGAGATACCATCTCACACCAGTTAGAATGGCAATCATTAAAAAGTCAGGAATCAACAGGTGCTGGAGAGGATGTGGAGAAATAGGAACACTTTTACACTGTTGGTAGGACTGTAAACTAGTTCAACCATTGTGGAAGTCAGTGTGGCGATTCCTCAGGGATCTGGAACTAGAAATACCATTTGACCCAGCCATCCCATTACTGGGTATATACCCAAAGGACTATAAATCATGCTGCTATAAAGACACATGCACACGTATGTTTATTGTGGCACTATTCACAATAGCAAAGACTTGGAACCAACCCAAATGTCCAACAACGATAGACTGGATTAAGAAAATGTGGCACATATACACCATGGAATACTATGCAGCCATAAAAAATGATGAGTTCATGTTCTTTGTAGGGACATGGATGAAACTGGAAACCATCATTCTCAGCAAACTATTGTAAGGACAAAAAACCAAACACCGCATGTTCTCACTCATAGGTGGGAATTGAACAATGAGAACACATGGACACAGGAAGGGGAACATCACACTCTGGGGACTGTTGTGGAGTGAGGGGAGTGGGGAGGGACAGCATTAGGAGATATACCTAATGCTAAATGATGAGTTAATGGGTGCAGCACACCAACATGGCACATGGATACATATGTAACAAACCTGCACATTGTGCACATGCACCCTAAAACTTAAAGTATAATAATAATAATAATAATAAATAAATAAATAAAAACAAATAATAAATAATAAAATCTGAAAAAAAAAAACATGGTCTATGCGTGCAGCATGGAATTCAGTGTTGAAAGGGAAGGAGGCCAGGCGCAGTGGCTCACGCCTGTAATCCCAGCACTTTGGGAGGCCGAGGCAGGTGAATCACGAGGTCAGGAGATCGAGACCATCCTGGCTGACATGGTGAAACCCCGTCTCTACTAAAAATACAAAAAAATTAGCCAGGCGCGGTGGCGGGTGCCTGTAATCCCAGCTACTTGGGAGGCTGAGGCAGGAGAATCGCTTGAACCCGGGTGGCAGAGTTTGCAGTGAGCCGAGATTGCGCCACTGCACTGCAGCTGGGGCGATAGAGCGAGACTCTGTCTCAAAAAAAAAAAGAAAAGGGAAGGAAACCTTGACCCCTGCTGCAACACAGATGAACCTTGAGGACGCCAGGCTCTGTGAGATACGCCACTCACAAAAGGAGAGATACTGCGTAATTCCACTTACTTGAGGTTCCTAGACAGTCAAAAATCACAGAGACTGAAAGTTGAATGGGGGTTGCCAGGGCTCAGGGGAGGGGAGTGGGGAGCTACTGGTGAAAGGGGACAGAGTTTCAACTTGGGAAGATAAAAAAATTCTGGAGATGGATGGTGCTGATGATTACACAACGTCAATAAACAATGCCACTGAACAGTACATTTAAAAATGGTTAAGGTGGTAAATGTATGTTATGTGTATTGTACCACAATTTAAAGAAACTAAAAACTTAAAACCTTGCTTTTATGAACTTATACAGAAAACAACACAAATCTCCTCAATGTGATGGAGAATCACATTTGTGTACAGTGGCTTAGTTGCTGTAAGAGCTCAGAGAGGGGAATGTCAGGCTGGGGTGGAGGCAAGGGTCTGACAGGGATTGAGGCAGAGAGCCATGGGGTTGAGCCCTGCCGGTGAGGCAGGTTTCAGAGGCCAGAGGAGCCTGGGACTCAGGACAGAAAGAATTTTATATTCCTCATGATGCCTTGGGGGAATGAGTATTAGACACACTAGTTTCTCTTCTTTTTCCATGTTGCTATCCATTGGAGACACTTTCTCTTTATATTTTCCCCCAGAGAACGCAGACTCACAAAAAGTGAATGACAAAGAGGATCTCTGTGGTTCCAGAAGGCGGTGAGTCCTGGGAAGGATAGCAGAGAATCGAAGGCACCACAACGGTTTCAATAGTTGTCTTTTTATTTTGAAATAATTTCAAACTTACAGAAAAAGTGCAAGAATAGTACAAAGAATTCCATGTACCATTTTTCCGCCTTCTCCAATTGTTATTTAGCATATTTACTTGATGATTTTCCCTTTTTTACGTCTATATATCATACACACACACACATATAAAACACACATGCACACACTTTTTACCCTAAACACATATTTTCTAAAGACAAAGAAGCCTTCCTATAACCACAGTACAACCGTCCAAATCAAGAAATTAGCATTAACAACAATACGAACATACCAAACACCACCAAACTGTACACTTAGAAATAATTAAGGTGGTAATTTTTATGTTATGCATTTTAACTACAATAAAAAATAAGTTAATTAAAAAGAAATTAACATTAATACATCATTATCCTCTAATCCGCTGACCCCATTTAAATTTCAATATTTATCCCAATAATGTTTTTTACTGCAAAATATATATATTCAAAATATATATAAAATATATGCTACCTATTACTATCTATCTATGTATGTATGTATCTGTCTGTCTGTATGTCTATCATGTCTACCTATCTATAATCTATCTATATATATAGATATATCTCCCTACCTATGTATCTACGTATCTATCATCTATCTATCTATGCATCTGTTTGTCTATTTGTCTATGTAGCTATCTATCTATGTATCCATCAATTTATGTATCTGTCTGTCTGTCTATCTATACACACAGTGGTCCAGGATGGGATGAAGACTGCACCTCGCACTTGGCTGCCATGTCTCTCCTCCCCTCCTCTGAGGAAGAGTTGCTCAGTCCTTCCACATCTTTTATGGCCTCAACATTTTTGAGTACAACAGCCACTAAAATGTCACACAATTTGGGTTTATCTGGACCTGTCCTGTGGTTAGGTTGAGAGTGTGCATTCTGGACAGGAATCCCACAGAAATGGTGTCTTCTCAATGGCTCACCCGGCAAGATGGGTGACGTTGCAGTGTCTTACGGCTGCCCAGGCTGAATCAGCTCCCCTGGCGGAGCGGTACTCCTGGCTTCTCCACTGGAAAGTTCTTGTTTGTGCTTATAGTTTCTGACTATTCTGTAGTGAAAAACTTTGAGATAGGCAAATACCTCCTTCCTTATCAAACTTTCCCCCACTGCTTTTAGCACCCATTGGTGATTCCTGCCAGAATCAATTATTACTGTTTTGTTTCCAAGGGGGAAATGTTTAATTTCACATCTCCTTCTACACTTAATAGTTGGCATTCTACCATCAGGATAACTTTTACTTTTTCTCCCATGTATTTTTTTTTTTTTTGCATCACAGTAAACTCATGAATTCTTATTTTATTCAGTGGGTTCTAATCTGTTAATGCTCACATTATCCACGATTTGGCCAGTGGTTGCACCTGTGTGTGGCTCCTGCGTCCTTTCTATGTCGCCATCATTCTTGGACATGTCCTTACTTTCTGGTAAAAGATTTTCCAGGCTAATCTTGGAATTACCCTGGCTCAGCCTGGAATCAGCCATTTTTCCAAGAAATTCTGCATTCTTTTAGTGGAGAATGTTATTTAAAAACCAGTATGTGGGTGCTGGATAAGCTCATTGCTATTGCTGTATGTCCATTGAGATCTTCAGCAGAGGGAGCTGGGAGGTATACGTACATACGCATATCCCCCCAACACACACACAGGCGAGTATGTCTATATCCATCTCTAACTGTGTATACTAAAAACCTTGGGTTCACCCAGATAATACCAATTCCAACCCAACACGACAGGGCTTGTTCTAGCCTCCCCACTTTCCGCACTTGTAACTCTCCACTTCAGTGATGAGGAGCCTGACTCCCTCTGTCCTCAGCACAGTCACTCACCTTCTCAATCCCATTCATGCAACCAGTCTCCAGGTTGGTCACCTTCTCTGTCCTCCCTATGCTGGCCTCTCCTCATCCCCTCCTCAGTCTCAACCCACCAGGCCTTCTCTGAGCTTCTCTCCTGGGCCCTGACCACTCCCACTGCCTCTGGCTGCCTCTGCAGTCTCACCTCGTTGGCCTCCTCCAATAGATATTGTTTAAACAAAATAAAGAAAACAATGGAAGCAACGGGAAGGACAACATCTTCATTTGAACTCTCTTACAGCTGACCCTTGAACACCACAGGTTTAAACTGTGCACGTCCACTTATATGTGGATTTTCTTCCATATCTGGTACCCCTGAGACAGCAAGGCCAACTCCTTCTTTTCCTCCTCCTCCACACAATTTCCTTAATAATATTTTCTTTTCTCTAGCTTATTTTATTGTAAGAATACAGTATGTAATACATACAGCATACATAACATGTGTTAGTCGATGGTTTACGCTCTCAGTAAGGCTTCTGGTCAACAGTAGCTGTTAGAGTCAAGTTTCTGGGGAGTCAAAAATTGTATGTGGGGTTTTTACTGTGCAGGGATCACTACCTCTAGACCTGCATTGTTCAAGCCCCAACTGCTGGATGCTCCTGGAATCTCGCTCTCTCTCTAATTTGTGGTTATCAAAAGCATGTAGAAGAAAAAGTTGTCTCCAAATCTGGAGGGCAAGAGGATTAGGGTGGGGTAGGTATAGGGGTTTGGGAGTGCCCTCTAGGGATTGTCTGGAAGCTGCCCCTACCTTCAACTGAGAATAGCTTCTCTAGATACAATTACTGCTTCTCGAAAGTTTCTCATTTACCACTGAAGCTAAAATAAATAGAATTTGTATTTTTTGGATTCTATGACAATAACGATAAAATTTGTCATAGATGTAATATTAGCTTTTCAGGGGAAAATCCTCTTTACCTTAAATGTGTATATTAGACAGGATAGGATAGGCTATGCTGTGGTAGCACACGGAGGCCACAGTACTCTTTCACATCATCAAGGTTCATTCCTTTCTCAGGTCACAGTTGAATGTGGGCCGGGCCGCCACTCTCCTTATGCGGGGATGCCCTCTAGAGCACAGGTCCCCCACTGTCAGGGGAAGAGGGAAATGAAGGAGGCTTACTAGCTTTTAGCTGCCTCAACCTGAAGGAGATGCACAATGCCTTTGTTCTTATTTCATGAGTCCAGGAAAACTGCAAAGAAGGCTGGGAAATGGAAGAATGAGCATGGATATTTAGTGAGCACAAAGGATCTCTCCATACTGTGTAATTGCCTAGTTACAAATGCGTTAAAATGAGGAGGCTTGGAATTGAGGAAACATGTTTTAGTAATAACTAAAACCTTCTGACTCAAAGAGAAGTTGTAAACATTAGCGTCCGTTAGAAATTTAGCAGAATTTTGTTGTACTTTTAACCTTAGAAACTTTTAATGTTGGACACATGCATTGTTTTATTTTCCTTCACCAACATTTGCTGCTAAGCTGGTAGCATCGTGCTCAGCGTGCACTCATACATGATGCTGGACTTTTGCTCAAGGATCTATGCCTCGTGGTGAGTTATGCCTAGTGAAATCCTTGCCTTTACCCAAGCACGATTTTCTTCTGTGCATTCAGAGCTATGCAAAGATTGCTTTTAAGACCAGGTTTATTTTTTGTCAAGCTTGCTGTGTCATAATAATCCCCCATTAAATAGCTTGGCTTTTAAAGTGGACACAGAATGGATCTAATTCGAATGGAATTTCAGTTGACTTAAGAAGCAAATGTAGGATTCAGCTTGAAACTGCCATGGAGTCACTCCCACAGAAATCAAGGAGCAGATCAAGCCCGAATGTGCTTTCTGCTAAGAAGCATTCTGAGTTGCAAATCCCTCCCTCCCTGGTGTGTGACCGCTCTGTGCACCTCTCTCTGGAGTCCTGAGTCACTGCCTGGGCAACTCTCAGAGAACTCAACGTAGTACAGAGAACAGATAATACACTTTCACAAGTCAGTGAATCAATGTCAATTGTTGCTCAGGGCATGTCAGGGCTGTAGGAAGCATATAAAATTATACAGGGCGTGAACCAGGCACAGAACAATAGAAAGAGAGGTCATGTGTTTTCATATTGGTGATTAATAAGAAAAATGCAGGTTTTATTTATCCTGGGGACACGCCAGCCCATGGGCAGTATGGGGGTGTGCGAGGCCCTTTGTAGTGAAAACCAACAAGGAATGAAAGTGTGTAGGAATGACCTTCCTCTTTTCCCAAGTAAGGCAGCCTGCCGATAACACAGTTGGTACGCTGTGCATCTCTGCTTTACCGCCTCCTTTCAGGGAGGTAACAAGCTTGGAAAAATAATGACTTGCTGGACTGATACTGACTGTCATGGCCTCCAACACTCATGAGCAAAAATTCTCACATTCAGAGAGTCAAAAGCAGAGGGAAGATTTGGCACAAACTCTTGTGTTGGCAACATCAATGATCCTGGGATAGTCCTCTGAGATAAACACAGGAGGCCGGTCCTCAGAGCCAATGTCTGCATCGTCCTTTACAAAGTACTTTCATGCCCCTTCTCTCTAAAATTCCTCCCCGTGGCCCTGTAAGGACAGAAGTCAAGTGTCCTCACCCTCTACCAGATAAAGAAACACATAAAACATTATGAGATTTGGGACTGGTGAACGATCAGGCAGCTAGTGGAGGCCAGGACTTGTAGCCAGGTCTTCACACTCCAAAGGCATTGTTGTCATATCATTCTAGGTCTCTGTGCTCAAGTGTTCTTGCTATGAAGCAGGTATCACAAAATCATATACCTCCAAGATCCAGGTAGGGAGGGCAGGTGAGGGAGGCTGGCTGGAGGCTAGCTGGGAGGGCCCAGGGCAACAGGAGAGAGCCTGTAACACTCTGAGGTGCCTATGCACTCAGCTCCTGCAGGTCTGTGCCCTGTGCAATGCAGGCCCACTGTTGCCAGGTCCTCTAGCCTTCAGGAGAAAAACCAGAAACCCAACATTTTGAGAGCTTTCTATTTGCAAGTGTTTGTGTTGGCAACTAATTTGATTTGTTCTTTAAATCACACACCCTTGAACTGAATTTGGTTTATAGGTTGCAACCCCTGCCTTGCAGTATCTTTGGAATTTCTGTGGGCAAAGAGTTAGATGAAGGATAAAAGGAAGACAAAAACAGAGACAGGGAACCTCAGAGGAAATGTAAAAGCATGAGCACCTCCTTTGGAAAGGTAAGATCTGAAATAAAGTTGAAACAAAAGAAAGGATCAAGATGGGAGTAATTCTCCCTCGTCTGAAGGAGGAACCTAAGGGAAGGCTTGTACTGCATGGTCTTGGAAGACAGCCTGCCCCTCAGCTCAGCTCATGGAAAGAAGATGCTAAAGATGAAGGAAGATAATTGAGAAGAGATTTTTGGGTATGACTGTGTAAACAGCCTTAAAGAGTTTTGTATATTCAAGATACCTGGCCGGGCGCAGTGGCTCACACCTGTAATCCCTGCACTTTGGGAGGCTGAGATGGGTGAATCACTTGAGGTCAGGAGTTTGAGAACAGCCTGGCCAACATGGCAAAACCCCGTCTCTACTAAAAATACAAAAACTAGTCGGGTGTGGTGGAGGCTGCCTGTAATTCCAGCTACTCGGATGGCTGAGGCAGAAGAATCCTTGAACCAGGGAAATGAAAGTCGCAATGAGCTGAGATCATGCCACTGCACTCTAGCCTGGGCAGCAGAGCAAGACTCGGTTAAAAAAAAAAAAAAGCCAATAAAAACAAAACAAAAGAAAGAGAAGATAGGCAGTATGATAACCATGAAAATATGAAAATATCAAGCATACATTAAACACTTGCTTCACACTGAACACTGTTCTAAACCCTAGATATGGATCAAACCATTTAGTCCTCACAAGTCTATGAAGTACTTACCAGGATTATGCCCATATTAAAGATGAGAAAACAGAATTGTCTTCAGGCTATGGAATTTGCCCAAGGTCAGCCACCTTGGTTGGGGCACCCATGAAAGTCTGACTCTAAACATATGCTTTTACCTGCTTTACTATTCTACATTCTGAGAGAATAGAAGGTTCCCAAGAATGAAGAGATCAGACGGACTAACACTGATTCACGCATGAACCCCTCCTCCAGAAATGCTGGAATTCCTAGAGAAACTCTTGCCAAGGTAAGATCCCCTAATCTCATCTGAGTAGACAAAGTCTTGACCAGATGAGCCAGATCCACAGTGTTAAGGATTACATCCGCGTCTATTACCCATCAATTCCACAGTGAGTGTTTGCAGAGGACTTGCTAAATCATCAAGCATAAATCGTGGCTCTTATCCTCAAGGAAATTGGGGAGATAAGATTTACACTAAAGAGAAAAGAGCAAATAATAGAATCACCACTCCAAGGCCCATTAGGATAGAGGAGGAAGTGGTACATTAGCCAGGGGAAACTAGCCCTGATTTATACAAGAGTTTGGGGAGCAACTAACCTTTTAGGCTTCTCAAAGAAACAGCAAAATCTTGAAAACAAAACTCAAATGCGTACCTTTCTACTGGCCTCATTAGCTAGGTAAGCAGAGGTGTGCTGGGGAGTGGAGGGATGCAGGGGTATGGATTCCCCTCTCCTCTCTTCACTTCTTTCTTGATCTGTAGATGAGGCCTTTGGCTCTGGCCTCTGCCAGCTTTGGGACCTGCCAGTGCAGCTGATAATGCAACAGGTTTCAGAGGACATGAAGCCACCATACTCTGCCCTCATCCCCAATACTGTGGGACTCCTTTCAGATGGACTAGATTAAACTAGAGGGCAAGAGGAAATCAAAGAAAATACTCGATTCCAAGACAGCAGTTCTTCAAATTTCATAGTCATAAACCAGGAGGAGCACGTGCATAACTCTGATCTGATGTTCCACAGCCAGGCAGTGAGCTTGAAAAGAAACAGCCCCAAGCATGCCGTCAGCAGCAGATGTTCTATAGCAATTCTGCGGTTGTTAAATAACAATTTACAATGACTTATCTAGTTTCATTGACACGACTACCCTCTGAAATCCAACTGCACGCTAGCCCTGTTGTCTTAAAATGCATTGGTCAGGAGTGCGTTAAAAGTACAACGAAAGATCTTAAAAAAAAATTCTCCTACAAGTAAAGAAGAAAGCAGGGAAGCTCCTAGCCTTGGCCTGGTGAATTCTGAAGACCGTGTGACCGTGGATGTGTCGGCCCATCTCTCAGAGCTTCTGATTCCTTAATGCAAACTCAGTAAGAATAATCATACACGCTTCACTCTATGGCTGGAATGGCTGGTTGTGAGGCAGGTTTGTGAGAGTCCTTTGACGTTTTGAAGTGCCATTAAAAGATGGAGATATTAGAAAGGCATCAGCTTGAACTAAGAGATTGCCCCTCACAGTCATAATTTACATGAGCAATTTTCCCTATTGGTGACCGGAATATTCTAAGATGCTGGTTTTGATTGACTAGAGGCCTGGAACACGAGCCACAGATTCCACAGTTCCTGCCCAGCAAGTACCACTCTGCCTCCACGTGAGGAAACACACACACACACACCAGACACACCCACAGCCATGACCAGCATGAAGGAGCTGACCTTGGAGCACGTCCTCCCCAGGAGATTCAAAGCTGGTTCGAGCAATGTTGGGCACACAGAACCTTCTTCATCAATGCCAGAATGCCCAAAAGTACATGGTGATCAACTGTTTACTCATAACAGTAAGAAGAGACACACGTTACCCTGAGACCTTTCTAACTTCTTGATGAAGGCATTTCTAGAGCTGTAAACTGCTTTGGATGCATCCCAAAAATTCTGGCAAGTTGTGTCCCTATATTTATTAATTTCAATTACAAAAAGTCTGCCATAATTTTGATGCTCACCCAAGAGATATTCAAAAGTAAGTTAATTTCCATATGTTTGTGTAGTTTTGAGAGATCTTCTTGGTATTTAATGAGATCTGAACCCCAAACCTCAACTTCACACCATATCCCCATGTAATAAATCTGCTCATGTGTCCTCTGTATCTAAAATAAAAGTTGAATTTTTTTTTATTTAAAAAAAGAATGGACACATGAGTTTCTGGGAAATGAAGTGATTATTATATAGTCAACTTTAGAGAAAAATCGACACCAGCCACTGGGTCTAAGCATGTCAAATGAGTGGATGTGCACGTGTGTGCATGGTGTGTGTGTGGGGTGACTTATCAGGTTGTCAGCATGTCAGTGAGCAGACGTCCTTCTTCCATCAGGGTTCGGTAAGTGGTAAAAGCTGAGAGTCACGGGGAAGAAATAATAGACGGTGAAACCAATGCGAGCAAACCAAGGCTGACTCACTGATGAAAATTGTCTCCAAAGATAACATTCTTAGAAAAATAAATAGCTCGAGTTGATAATGAAGTCATCAGCAACATTAGAGTAGCCTTTTTTTTGGATAGGATATAATTTTCTGAATTCTTGTTCTTTTTTCTTAAATTCCAGTGACCACTGATATACACACAATTCTGAAATGTGCTCCACCACGTACAGAAGAGGCCCAGCTGATCACCCCACCCACCTGCTCTTTCTAAATTCAAGGTTATCCTTATGGGTGATTCTTTCCCTTTTCCATTAAAAAAGGCAACTCAATTCCCCAGCTGAGTCTTAAGCGGAGGTTTTTGGTGTTCTGTGTTACTGCACCCATCTGGTTTGTAGCCATGATGGCTGTCCTAGATGTAAGAAATAGAAACACACTCAGTTACCATGATGAAAGGGGGATATATTCTGAGGTCACGCATACCCTGGGACTGGGGTTAGAACACACATCAGGCATGGAGGTAGGTGGAGGTGTCCCCGTCTGTCTGTGTCTCTCTGCATGTGTATATGTCTCTGCGCGTGTGTCTGTCTCTCTCTGTCTCTGTGTGTATGTGAGTCTCTCTCTCTGCCTTTCTCTGCATGTGTATGTCTGTGTGTGTCTCTATCTCTGTCTTTCTGTGTGTCTCTCTGTATCTCTGAGTGTGTATATGTATCTGTCTCTATCTGTATGTCTCTCTGTGCTTGTGTGTCTGTGTGTGTGGTGTATTTGTGTGTCTGTGTGTGTGACTGTGTGTCTGTGTGTCTGTATGTGTCTGTGTCTCTGTGTGTCTATGTGTGTGCATGTGTGTGTGGTGCAGGTGTGTGTGTGTGTGTGGTGTGTCTCCGTGTGTGCATGTGTGTCTGTGTGTGTATGTGTGCGTGCCTATGTGTGTCTCCCCACTCTCATCATGTGCTCAGCAAATGCCTCCCTGTCAAACAAGACTCTACCTTCTGCCTGCCTGACCTGGACACAGCATCTCTCCAAAAATAAATGAAGGTGGTTTCACTGAATTTCCCAGCATCCAGTGGATTAACTAAAGTTAATTTATAAAGATTTGTTTATTATTCTGCAGGGGATTCTTGAAATGCTTTATCCTGCTAGGGTTGTGAAGATGAAATGTTTTTCTTTTTATTTGGCTGATGTTCTGAAAGAGTAATAGTGACCCACGCAAAAAGGATCAAACCCTCTGAAAGATCAAAATAATCTGATACTGCCCAGATAATTGACCAACTGTCTGTCACTGGAGTAAGCTTCACACTGACTTTGGTGTACTATCAGTGGCCCCATCTCTAATAATTAAGCTAGAGATAAATGTGAAAGTTACATCATCCCTGTGCTGAGAGGGCAGTGGTTTGCCTGCATTTCCCATTTCTCAAAGGGAAGGCCCCACAGCCACCACTGCTCAGCCCTGGACTGGAGCCCCTCAGTTGTCTGGAGTGGCAGCGGCGGCCAGTGAGTGGAGGCCTCAGCCCCTTCTATCCATCCTGTGACCGCTCCATAGAACAGAGCTGAGCTTCTCAACATCCACTTCAATGTGGATGGGCTTTAAAATCTCCCCAAATTTTAAATGAACTCGTCTTAGACCTCTCTAAGTGATGCTTCCCGTTCTCAAGCTTTCTACAGAGGAAAGCCCGAGGCAGGCGCGTTATTGATTCTGTTTACGTTTCCCTGAAGGAGGTAGCTGTGCCTTCCAGGGCTCTGCTTGTAAATCTCATGTGTGATAAGCTGGGCGTTGGCAAGTGTTTGCAGGACTTGTCTTCCCGGTGTTTTACGACTATCCGCCGTGGTTTCCAGAGAGCACAGCTTATCTGTGAACTACTTCGGCTCAGGCCCTTTTGGTTCCAGTCTGTCCTCACCAGCATGCGGCCACATCTCCCTGCGCAGCTGACACAATCAGATAAAACTAATCATGAGACCCTCTCCACCCCGGTGGTGTTTGGCCTTGGATGCTTGAAGCCGCATGGCTGTGGTTAGGGTTACCAGCCAGGACTGTGCTGGCCTAGCACTGGGACCCTCACATCCTGGGAACACCTGCAGTGCTGGGCAAACTGGGATGCTTAATGCAAATTCAGTAAGAACGCAGCAACTCAGTTGCTGCTTCCCTGGGCAGCTGGTGAGTGTCCCATAAGGCAAAGCACCCTAAACAGCACAGTGTCCAGGAGGGTGGTGGGCAGCGGCCCCTGACCCTAGGCTCCAGAAAGCACCAAGCTAGGGAGTGGTGAACTGGGACTGGCGCCAGAAAAAATACCTGGAACCAAAGAAAGTTGCTGCTGTTCCCGTCTCTCTCCCGTGGATCAAGTCATCTCCAACTACTGAATCAGAGACTACTTCACCGACACTTCCCAGACATGAACTCAGTGCCTTCAGAGGGCTTGGAAGGGCATCTTCCTGCAACATTCCCACTTCCTCCTCCAATAAAGGCAAAGGGATCCCAAACCAAACAAGATTTGCTTAAGGTTTAATGTGCATGCTCAGAGCTACTGACGGCAACCCTGCCCATCGCACCACAGCGTCCCCAAAGGAAAAGGCTAAGGTCCCCAACTGTCTTCAAGGAAGCTGCAACCCAGCAACCCACTAAGACATAGGTGGGCAAACAAGCAGCACACGGGGCTGGTCAGGAGTGAGAATCCACGTTCTTGCAGTAGACAGTATCACCGGAGTTCAGAAGAGGCCAAGCTTTCTTTCCCAAGCATGAAAAGTGATTTTTTTTTTTTGAGACAGGGTCTTGCTCTGCTGCCCAGTCTGGAGTGCAGTGATGCCATCTTGGCACATTCAGCCTTGACCTCCTGGGCTCAAGCCATCCTCCCGCCTCAATCTCCACAGTAGCTGGGACCAGAGGTGTGCACCACCATGCCTGGATAACTGTTTTTGTACAAACAGGGTCTCACTATGTTGCCCAGGCTGATCTCGAATTCCTGAGCTCAAGCAATCTGTCCACCTTGGCCTCCCAAAGTGCTGGGATTACAGGCGTGAGCCACTGTGCCCAGCCAAAAAAAAAAAAGTGATGTTTGAGCTGAGCATGGAGAGGGGAGGACTTTGATGAGCTCACACAAAGGGGCAACATTTCAAGTGAAAGAAAGAGCTTGCCTGAACAAGTGGAATGTGCATGTTCAAGCAGGATTTAGCTGGTATACAGTAGGCACTCAGTCACTGTTTTGTTGTTGGGTGGGGGACTAAGTATCTGCAGATTAGCAAATGCCATGTCATTCACCAGAGCTTTCAGTTTCAGCCACGCTAGCCAGGCGTAGGAGAAGGCATCACACGGTGAGATGGGGCACACCTTCCCCATCGGGAGCAGACCCTCCACAGAAATGTGGCAGATGGGGGCTTCCAGGGCACCACTCTCCATGTGTTTCTGAGCGGGCCTCTCCGTGTCTCTCGGCAGAAGAATGCTGGGGAGTCACCCTGGGCCATGTGGCAATCGGGGTTGCGACACAGCCCTTTGTTCCACACACAGAACCCTGCAGATATGGCCTCACCGTCCAATTACCAGGATGACTGGGGAGGCAATTACCATTGACTTGGCCCTCGTTTAATTAAATCCACAACTGCCACATGGCGCGGCATCACCCATGTGTAACCGAAGCTCCTGAGCAGCCAAAGGAGTGTGGCCTGGAGGAGACAGGGCTGGAGAGTGGCCACGAGATAGGTCCCCAGGGTGATTTCCTCCCCCCAACCCCCAGGATTCACTGCTTAAAACAGTCCTGAAACCAGCAGATACCTCCCCAGCCACTACAAAGTCATTTGGCCACCACTGGGGCCTGGGAGTCCCACCCAGCAGCTCTCAGCCTCATCAGGCCAGAGAGCAAAGGTGGGAACATTCAGAAAACATTAGAACTAGAAGGCATCGCCAAGGTCATGTGGGGTTGAGGCTTCCAAATGGTATGCTCTGGATCTTGGGGACATCTGAGCAGGTCTCTGAGTTACTAAAATAGACCTCCAGACCCCTGTATGTGTCGAGAAAGGGCCTTTATTGAGATCCACCCATGTGGCCTAATCTCATGTTTTAAAAAGCTGAATATACTGAGGTCAGAGGGCCCTCTGTGTCCATAAAGCTGATTTGCCAGGAAATCTGGACTAAATCTATGCTTCCTAACTCCTACTCTTGTCTCTTCACCCCAGCTGTTTATCTACCAACATCCCCTCACCCTCACCACACAGATACACATACTTACATATACACATACACACACAGACACAGACATATACACACACTGCATCAGAGCCATCTCTCAGTAGGTCCTTCCCCCCCAAAAAAATAGTAATAATAAACAACTATTACCTGCATAACAGCACACTTTCTCGAAGACATGCATGCGCCGAAAAACACGCTAATTATTTCCCATTTTTCCATCTACTCTTTGCAGTTACCCGGTGCAATAGGTGTCATCCCCATGCTCTGTGGGGAGCAGAGTAAGGCGCACAGCTCGTGACTGAGGAGCCCCCACCAGGAGCTTCCCCGTACCCTCTACAGTTCTTACTTCAAAGCTTCTCCCCTCAAAGGTAATGTGAGAGAGAAACTCCAACAAAGAAAACACCAGCCAATCAAGTTGTCTTGGGATTAGGACAGGAGCCTTTCAAAAGAATAATGATGGGAAGGCTAACGAGGCTGAGTGTGACGAATGGACTCCTTATGAAGTGCAGTTCTGTCTTTTTCCACGGAATATCTCAATATGGTGACTCCTGCACAGTGCTCCTGTATTTTTACGGAGAAGTTCTGCTCATCCACTAAAACTCTCACACCCGGCTCCTAGATGCATGCTGCCAGCCCCTCCAGGAGCAAGGTCACCTCTAAAGCCCCCTCCAACCACCACCGGTGACAGCCTTCTCTTCCCCACACCCCGCTGAAACCAAGCCTGCCTCTTGTCCTCAGTCCCCCTCATCTTTTTCAGCCTCCCTCCCCTGATCTGCACCTGCCCTGGAATTCCCATCCTAGCCATCTGCCATGACCTGCTCCCAGCCCTGGGTAGGACCTGCTGTCCCTCTTCCCTGGGACCCAAGACCATACAGAGGGTTCCACTGGGCTGGTGTGTGACATCTCTGATTGACAATGCCCTCAAGGCCCGCGGCGGAGCTGCTCCTGGCCCTTCATGCTGTGTCTCCCTTAATCTGCTGCCTGCAGGCTGGGGTCCTCCGTGCCTTCTTCTCCCTCCCCCTCTTCTAGGCTCATTTATCCACTTTCACATCCACTTCCAGGCTCCTCTGGGTCTTTTTCAGCATTTGCCTGAGACCACTGCCCCCGCCACCAGTTGCAACTGCCTTCCTCTCCACCCGATTCTGAGTGACTGGAAACACACGTGGATGTGCTCATCCTTGGGTGCTGTCTTCTGCCTGAGGGACGGCCTTCCAATTCAGCCATGGTTCTTGAACTTCAGTGTTCGCCACGACTGCCAGCAGGCCTGTCCAGAAAGCAGACTCCATCCCATCTCCCTGAAATGTCCGACTCAATCTATCCAGGTTGGGCCCAAGAATCTTGGAATGAATGTTTCAGGTGATTGGGCTGTGTTTCATTCAAGGATCACACTTCAAGAAAAAATTACCTTAAGCCACTCTTCCAAGAATCTACCATGTTTCTCCAAAATCAAACCCATCTCACAGCCTATGCTTCTCCCTCACCCTCTTGATCCCTGTAGCCGGGCGTCCTGGCCCCTCCACTGCACAGACTGACCCCAGGCTAATCACACGATGACACACGCTCACCAGGCAGGTGCTGGGTGCGCAGTTCCTCTGGTGTTTGGTGTGGCTGTTTACCCACTCACCTGCAACCTGGAGCTTGCAATCCCCTTGTTCTGTGTGTACACGAGTGTGAGTATGAATATATACAACACTTGCTCTTCTGACATTTTTAAGTGTGCAACTCAGTGGCATGAAATGCATTTGCATTGTATGTCAAGTTCTATTTCTTTCGAGACCGAGTCTTGCTCTGTCGCCAGGCTGGAGTGCAGTGGGACTATCTCAGCTCACTGCAATCTCTGCCTCCCAGGTTCAAGCTATTCTCCCACCTCAGCCGTCATGGGCTGTTCAAATGACCTTCTTACTTTTCAGATACTTACCTGCAACTATTGTTTGTTTTCAGCCTCTGTCTCCTCCTATCCTTTCAATTCCTGTCTCTGATTCCACCTCCAAAGTTTCTACACGAGCTCCCTCAATTCTATTCTCCATACTCAACGTCCTGAGATACACTGCAGCTTTTTCGTCTAAAGTGAGCCCGTCTCCAGAACCTAAATGCACATTTTGTGCTACTTGTCAACTTCCTTTAGTTTGGTGGCTGACAGGCATCTCAGGTTCCAGCTGCCCATTCACCTCGGAGCACCTTCCCTGCACGCTCCCTGGCTGGGGTACGTCTTCACTCACTCCACTGCCGGGTTTGGCAATAGATTGTATGTAACTCTCAGTACCTTGGACCATTTCTCCATAGAATTAATAGAAATTTCCTGTTGATTGTACCTTAATATTTATTCAGATAATATTTACTAGGGTTTACCATAGGTTGAGTATTTGGGATACTCTAGCGAATAAGGCTCTGCGGAGGAGGTTACAAGCTGGTTGGGGAGGCACTTACAGTACAGTGACTCCAGAACCACGGGCACGCGTGCCCTGAGTGTCAGCTCCTGCGCCAGGTGCCCTGAGTCACTGCTTCTGCGCTAGGTGCCATGAGAGCACAAGCTAAGCAACTAGCCCAGTGACTCCAGGCCCTGGCTGCAAGCGATCAGAGGAGCTTGTGAGACATATTAGTGATACTCCTCTCATCTGTTTTCTCTTCCTAAAATTGGGTTGATAAGAAATTCCTAAAATTGGGTTAATAAGAAATACCATCTTTTTTTTTTTTGAGACAGGGTCTTGCTCTGTCTCCCAGGCACAAACACAGCTCATGGCAGCCTCGACTTCCAAGACAAATGATCCCCCCAACATTGAGTAGCTGAGAGTACCAGTGCACGATGCCCCACTAAAGTTAGTCCACCACGCCCTGCTAACTTTTTTTAATTTTTTTGTAGAGATAGAGTCTTGTTATGTTGCCCAGGCTGGTCTCAAACTCCTGGTCTCAAATGATCCTCCCACCTCAGCCTCTCAAAGTGTTGGGTTTACAGGTGTGAGCCACCCATCCTGGCCAACACCCATCAATTTTAACAGCAGTAGGAAGCTATTTAAAAAGCTAACGTACCAATGAAATCACATGGTTTCTGATTTTTTTTCTACTAATGCAAGAAGGGGGAGAAGTAAGTGGGCTATGGATGCAAGAAGATGGATCATACATTGATCCTTGTGGAAACTGGGTGAAGGGTACATGGAATTCATTGTGCTAGTCTTTCTATTGCATTTCATGTTTGATAATTTTCATTACAGAATTTTTAAACAATTATATACAAATATGTACATATGTATGTATGTCTATATATATACTTACAAACATACTCATATATATGGATAGGAGTAAGAGAAACCAAGTTTGGGGGTGTAGTTGGGGAGGATTACGTAAAGGAGGAAGTGTTTGAAATACACAAATGTGCACTATCCTGGCAGAGAAAAAAGGATTTTTTTTATTTTTTGTTTTTTAATTTATTTATTCTTTTTTATTTTTTTGAGACGGAGTTTCACTCGTGTTGCCCAGGCTAGAGTCCTATGGTGTGATCTTGGCTCACTGCAACCTCTGCCTCCAGGTTCAAGAGATTCTTCTGTCTCATCCCAATCCAACTGGGATTACAGGCTCCCGCCTCCACACCTGGATAATTTTTATATTTTTAGTAGAGACGGGGTTTCACCACGTTGGCCAAGCTGGTCTTGAGCTCCTGACCTCAGGTGATCCACCTTCGTTGGCCTCCCAAAGTGCTGGGGTTACAGGCATGAGCCACCGTGCCCGGCCTAAAAGAGGATCTTTTTAATTCCTTCTCCTAAGAACCAAGCTAGTTGAGGCCTTAATTTATTATCTGCCTCCTGGAATGTTTCCTTTATCCACCTAACTGGCCTCTGTACTCCCAGCTCCTCCGTTCGTTTGTGAGTGAGAACTCAGTGAGAACTGAGTGAGAACTCAGTAAGGATTAATGAAGAGCCTACTAAGTGTCCTATGTGCTGTTCACTGTTCTTGGTGCTGGGAATACACCTATGAACCAAAAATAAATTTAAAAAGAGAGAAAGTCTGTCCTCAGGAGACACATATTCCATAGCCTATAGGAGGAGCTAAATCAATAACCGTTCCTATGATATGACATCAGGCTCCCATGTGGTGCTGTGGTAAAGCTGCTGTCAGTGGTGGAAGCTGCAGGTCAGTATGTGTCTCTTTAACCTCTAGGGCTGGAGGTGCCGTTGCGGGTAGGCAAATCTTTCTCCCTGCAAACTGCTCAAGGGCAGTGCGTGGACTAAATGTGTCCCCACTAAATTTCGTATGTTGAAGTCCTAACCTGCAGTGCGACGGCATGAGGAGGAGGAGCCTTTGAGTATTCATAGGTCACGAGGCTGGAACCGTCATGAATGAGGCTAGTGCTTTCTAAAGGGACCCCAGAGAGCTTCCCCATGCTCTGTCATTCAAGGATACAGCAAAAAAAGACGAAGCCACCTGAACCAACTCTGCTGGCACCCTGATCTCAGACCCAGTCTTCAGAACTGTGAGAAATATGTTTCGTTGTTTATAAGCTGCCCAGACTGGCAGCGCATATGGACTAAGACAGCCCCCAGTGTTCTAAAACTGGGCAGGATACGGCCCGTGAGAGCCGGTTCCTCGTCAGTTGGCCAGGATGCCAAAGCAAGCATCAAGTATGGTTCCCGGAATCGAAATCCTTGTGGGGTGAAGCCTCTGGGGAGTAAGGAAATTGCTAGTGTGAGCTGGAAAATAGGCAGTGAGGCAGCCATTGCCTCAACAGGGCATTCCTAGCTCTGAGGCTGCTTCCAGAATCATATTTGGAGATGGTCCTCTGTGTCTGGGTGAGAACATGGCCAGCTACCCACAGCCACACTTCTGTGGCTCCCGCTGAGTGTAGGTGAGGGTGCCCAACCATCCCAGCCTGCCTGAGACTGAGGGAATTCCGAGAACACGGGACTTTTAGTGCTAAAACTGAGATGGTCCAAGGCAAGGCAGGAGAAATGGCCACCCTATTGCAGGGTGGTGCTCTTAGGGTCAATGCCTGTCTTTCTAGTGGAGCATTCTAGTCCAGAACATGACATAGCACGATGGCTAAGCTTACATGGTCCTAAAAGGCAAATTGTCTTAAGTCGATGAATGTCCGCCCCGTCCCCAGCCCCAGTGTAGCCTTGTAGTGAATCAGTGACAGAACAGTCCAGGTTGGACATGGGAATAGACTATATCACTAGAGTCCACGCTTCCCCTTCTGCCAAGAGATCACCAACTGCACATACATCAGGGTCTAAGGAGCATCTAGCTTAGCAGCCCACCAAATTGGGCTCTGACATGACCAAAATCACTTGTTCAATTGATAGCTTATTAATTTTGGTAACTTGGTGTTTAGAATAAGTGAAAGCACAAGAATAGGTACCTTTGGGGATGCTCAGGCCTCTTCTGTAAACCCTCTTGATGATACAAGGTATGGCCCCCATGGTGCAGGGAGTCACAGCCTCACAGCTGGCTGGACAAATCGTGGACACTGGCTCAAGGCCAGCCAAGTAGCTTCTCCATCCCAGGAATGTCAAGTTTGGCCAATAAATTTCTGGTTATCTTTAGATATCAAACTTATTCAATCTGTCAAGCCATCAAATTAATAAATATTTATTAACCTGATATACAAATATGAAGGGCCTTCTAAGTTTTTGACCCTCAGGTGTGAGGATTCTAGAAATGAGATAATTTTCTGGGGATGCCCACTAGGAACTAAGCACACCGAGAAGCAAGTGGAGAAGGCTGGTTTGCAAAGAAATGCTGGAAGATGTATAATTCCCCATGTTAAGCCTGAGAGGAGAGACCTGGGGTAGGAGGCAGCGGGGACAGGAGAGAGCCCCGCTGCTTCCAGCCCCCTTCCAGCTCCTACACCTGCCCTTGGTCCCAGAGGCTTCCTGTATATTTCTGGTAAGACTTCCTTTTACTATGCTTTGGTGGGTCTGGCCCCTTAAAACCAAACAAACTCTGGCCAAGGCAAGCACTGAATTTATTCTGGCAACAACCCACAAATGAGGAATTTACATGTTGGTTAATTTGTTTAAATCCACTGTTCTATTCACAAAGCATGCTCAGAATGTTTCTTCTTTCAGTGGTTTTCCCAGGATTGCTATCTAATGGAACGTGGTTTCCTGTTGTACTCCTGTTAACACAAGCAAGGAAGAGCACTTTGCAGGAAGAAACACACGAAAGTCACGATTTGTGTTTTCATAGCCTCCTAGTCTCCTAAAATCTTGAACATTTGATATATTAAATAGCAAAGACAATAGGAATACAAGGCTAACTACCAAATATATTATCTACCAAAGCTAACAAAGTCTATTCAGGTAACTATTCAAAGTCGAACTTCAAAATCATTTAGTAACTATCTGCCCCACCAGTCTCCCACTCAGGCCATTTCAGTCTGTTTGCAAATGTGTGTAAAGCTCAAAAACATTCTGGTGAGTTTGTTTGATTCTCCATGGACATGATGGTCCTAGATTTTCTACTTTTTTTTTTTTTGCAACGAAGTGTCTCTGTTGGCCAGGCTGGAGGGCAATGGTGTGATCTCGGCTCACTGCAACCTCTGTCTCCCGGGTTCCAGCAATTCTTGTGCCTCTGCCTCCTGAGTAGCTGGGATTACAGGCGCCCACCACCAACCCTGGCTAATTTTGTATTTTTAGTAGAGATGGGGTCTCGCCATGTTGGCCAGGCTGGTCTCCAACTCCTGGGATCAAGTGATCTACCCACCTCGACCTCCCAAAGTGCTGCGATTACAGGCATGAGCCAATGCACCCGGCCCTGCTGTTCTTTTATAATTGGGAGACTTTGAGATTTGGTTTATAGAGTGCAAGCTTCGTGTTCCAGAAGTTCAGGAAGTAAAATTTAGGTTTAGAGACAACGGGGAAGAGGCTCCAATGCCTAGTTCAGTCATGTAGGAACCAGAAAGACTCAGAGCTGCTGCGCCTAGGATCCCAGCCTCCTGCACTCTGAGAATTTCTGGGTGGAAAGCAGAAGAAGATTCTGGACAGAGGGCAGGGAGGCAGGGCAGAGACCTTGCTGGGCGGAAAGCAGCCCTCCCACAGCTCGTGGGAGGGACACAGCTCCTACTCTGCCCTGGCCTCTGGGAGCTTCTGAAAAGCAGAGACCCAGGCCTGGCTACTGAGCAAAGCCCATGTCGAGGTGTTTAGAGAACATTATACACTTGTCTTCTTAGACCAGGTGTCAGCAAACTGCTGGCCACAGACCACATCCAGCCCCAGGAGCCCAGTGTTTTTATAAATAAAGTTTTATTGGAAAACAGCCAAGCCCGTTTGCTTGTGGATGGTCTGTGGCTGCACGGCAGAGCTGGGTGTTCGTACAGCCCAGCCCTCAAAGCCTAACATCTTTACTACCAGTTCCTTGACAGAGTAAGTTTGCCAGCCTTTTTCTAGACCTATGCTGAGTAATAAGCATAAAAACAAACAAAATTATTGAAAGGGTTCTAGTACTTTCTTCTTTGTGACTAAACCTACTTCAGACTCGAAGTTCACGGGAGTGGCAAGTTAGGTCATTCTGTTTGGAGTTGGAGTGAAAATGTTATCAGAAGCCATACCCTTGATCAACACTGACGGCTTTCTTAGATAAGCTACGAACTTGTTCTCAGGCTCCTCACGGGATCTTGTGCTTCTCTGGGGTGTGTGCAGCCACTGCTGAGCTAGGCCAGGGTTGCTGGGCCGGGGGCCCGGTGAGAGCTGCTAGCTGCGGGCTGCTAGGCCGCGTAGGCCAGCTCCTGCTCCCACCATGGGTCTTACTTCTTTGTGACATTAAGCTCACTTTCTCCGTCCTGCTTTGTGTTAAGAAAAAAATATTCCAAAGGGCTGCTACCCTAATATTCCCAATAACTCTATAAGCAGAAAAGAGTTAACAGTTCTCCTTCAAAAGGGCAGAACCAATTCAAAAATTGTGTTATGTGCTTATCTGAAACAGAGATGAATAATGCCGCCATTAGTAAACAGTGAACAGAAAGCCTCCTTTCAACATACGTGGTACGATTGGGAAGATATTCAAGTCATCAGTACGTATATTGCCCAGAAACTGTAGAAAAAGCGTTCCTCCCAGACAGTGCAATAGAGAGAAACACTTGATTAAACACACTCTGGGATGAAATGGGGAAATTGCTGGCAGCTGACATCACCGAGTGTTTGAAAGAAGGGCACAAGATTTATTTATTCTGTGTTCTCCAACTTTTCTGTCATCAAGGAGCCTTCTTCAGTTTGGACCGATCTGGAATTCACTGTGCCTACCCAGGCCATAACCACAGCCCCTACTGCAACAAAGCACCCATGGCCAGGCAACAAAGCCACAGTTCCATGAAGATAGAAGCACGTTTCCGGGGCAGGCCAGGCAGCAGTCTTTGAACAATGTTTTGAAGGCAGAGAGACGGTTCTCTGGATCTGGGCAGCACGCAGCTAATGCTGCTCTGCCTGTGTAGGTGAGAAAGACTCAGGCCTCGCAGCCTGAACCAGCAACTGGAGGAAGAAAAACTCAGAAGGCCCAGCAGGAAGGACTGAGCGCCGTGATGGGAGGAGCAGTCACAGGCACTGAGCAGAACAGAACAAAACACGAGCTCTGCATACAGCACAGAGCACAGGAGGAAAGGCCAGGGAGCCTTGAGAAAGGGGCCTAGAAGGAAAGACAATGTGCCAGCTGTGGGATTTATTTCCCATGATGGCCTCATTTTAATTAATCAAGGTATGAAGGGCATCTTTTAGATGCAGTCATTTTGGTCTCTATTAAATCCCAAGCAGTAGAATCCCTTTGTTGCATGTGGCAATTGTAGTCATATCCCAGTGGCTGACGGTGCTTGTGGGCAATGCTGCAAAAAGCTATCTCAGGCTCAGCCCATCTGGAGGTGCCGGCGTCGTACGGTCACTGCGTACAAGGCTCTGTCCCTATCTTGCAGGGCTCACTTTTCCCTCTGACAATAATTAGTTCTTCATCCCGATGACCCAGGGTGTGGATTTTCTGCAGATCTTACCACTCCCGCTCCTTTGGTTACTCAAAAGTTTGAGACCAACTTTACTCCCTAAGGGTAAAGCCAGGACAGCAGATAGAGGAGAGGACTCCAGCCAGTGAGTCCTGAAGGGCTTAGCAGCTCTTAGGAAGAGACTTGCTAAAGACGCCTGCTAAAGAGAACTGCTAAAGTTGGCTCTATTGCTTATTAATGAAAACAGTTTAACTAGGTTCAATAATATTGAATGTAGCAAGGCAGGAAAATATACGCTGATCACTTTAGAAAAAAGTGTGCAAAGACTTGAAACAAAAAATGGAGATTTTGTCCAAGCCCCAGGAAGACAGCAAGAAAAATGAGACAGACTCGCTAAACTCATTTCCCAAATCAATTATTGCATTCCAATTTTTCTGTCAAAGGTATTCACTACAATTTATGTTAAGTTATGCTTCTGTGTAGGCTAATATCATTTTCAGGCCTATTTCTAACAGTTACAGACTTTTAAAAATAGATGCCATGGTAGTGAATTGTTCCTCTTAAAAATGTACTTAATAGGCTGGGCTCAGTGGCTCTTGCCTGTAATACCAGCACTTTGGGAGGCAGAGGCAGGCAGATCAGCTGAGGTCAGGAGTTCAAGACTAGCCTGGCCAACACAGTGAAACCCTGTCTCTACTAAAAATACAAAAATTAGCCAGGTGTTATGGTGCACACCTGTAATCCCAGCTACTTGGGAGGCTGAGGCAGGAGAATCACTTGAACCAGAGGCAGAGGTTGCAGTGAGCCAAGATCACGCCACTGCACTCCAGCCTGGGCAACGAGAGCAAAACTCCATCTTAAACAAAACAAAAAGTACTTAATGAAGTGGTTTAGGGGAATCTTCATCCCTGAAGCCTCTGTCCTTCAGATGCTTTACTCTGGGCTGGTCTGTTCCAGATAGAATTGATCCCATCACTCTTGTGTAAACACATCAAGTGTCTAGGAGCAGAAAGGCTGGCTAGTCTGAGAGTCAGGCCTGCCAATCAGACCATGGGAAACCCTCAGCTCATGCACCACTGGACAGGCCTGGAATGAAATCACTCAACCCACTCGTTAGAAAAGGCCCAGCAAGTTATCACAGCTCGGCTCCCTATGCTATCTCCGTGAGACACACATTACATATACCAGGAATGTTTATCCAGCAGGGAACGCAAAACCCAGCAAGGGTGTCTTATCTACATCAAATTCATGCTAGCCTGCTAAATTAAAACATAGGACATATTTTCTCCTATATCTTGATTTAGAAAGTACTGATTAAATACAATAAAACAGATAAGTAGTCCATGTCACGCAATCCTCAAATAAGAGCCACAAACGTGGAAGATATATCCAAAGGAACCAAATTAAAGGAATGGAAAAAGGTAAGAAAGGGACTATGCTTCTTATGAGTTTTATTTTCCTCAGTTTAATTTTTTTAACTTATTTTACGTTCGAGGGTACATGTGCAGGTTTGTTACATAAGGAAGCTCATGTCGCGAGGGTTTGTCGTACAGATTCTTTCATCCCCCAGGTACTAAACTCAGTACTCAACAGTTATCTTTTTTGCTCCTCTCCCTCCTCTCACCCTCCACCCTCCACAGTGTCTGTTGTTTTTTAAGTAAAACTTGCACTTCTATCCCTAAGTATTTTCTGACATTGCTGCCCAGGACCCCTGGGTAGCTTTTAGACTGGATGAGCAAAGACCAGACTGAATAACTAAGGTTCTTCTGCAAGCCAGTGGGCCTGGCCTGGGACGTGGTATCCACTGACTTTCTCTTCCTATCAGCACTTCCCCACAACGCTGATGGATCTGGAACCACTTCTAAACCTGCTGCCTGTTGTGTGAGGAGGGCAGACCACTAACAGCGGGAAGGATGCATTTCCCCAAGCCATGGACCACACTGCCGAGGCCCTGATTGTCCTTTCCCAGACCCCTGCCTGACACGCCTGGGAAAGGTTTGCCTTGGGGGCGGGGGCAGGTTGGCGCCAGGTAGCTTGCGGAATGTGTGCTCTGACCCCAGTCATTGTGAAGTGTGCTGACCGTGGGCCCCAGCTGCACCACCAACCCCTGCCTGGCCACCCCACCACTTACTTGACTTCCAGGAAGAGCCTAAAAGAAAACATGAGTTCTGATATGTACAGCTCCAGTGTGTTTAAATAAGCTGTTTTCAAATAGTTTGGGTGTCTCTTCAGACTAAGCCCGTTTGAAACCTCCATCTTCTTTCTAGGGTATTCTTCAACGGGGGCTTAGATGATAAACTGAGACCCCTGTTCCCTACCAGTTGAAACTGTGTCCGTGGCCACAGTAAGCACCCAGCTGAGGACCAGGCAGCATGGCGCATCACAGCCAGCCCGCTGCCAAGCATTTCGTGAGCTGTGTAAAGTCATTACTCTGAGTTTCTGTTGCAAACATTTCAGACTGTGAAACTCTAAGAGGCGCTGAGATATAAGAGACTAGGGGAGAGGGAACCAAGCGAAAGGGGAAAAGGTGTTAATATTTACCTCCATTATCATGAAGAGATTATCCTGCCCTCTGGTACACTGGGACGTGGTCATTGCTCAAGCGTTTAACTCTTTTTCTTAATGTGAAGTACCAGTACGAACCAGTTTTGAGGTGTCTGCATTAAAACTGGTCTGCCATTTGAAAAATCTGATCAAGAGATCCCAACTGCTCAGCTGGTGTAAAGAACCCCGAGTTCGTGAAATTATTAGGGTAATCTAAATGAAGCTTAATAGCGCGTAGCACTTCAAAGCACACTGAACACATTAACTAATTAATCGCAGCCTTACCCCTTCAAGGTACATAAATGGCTATTATCCTCACTTTACGGTTGGGATAAATGAGACCTAGGTAAGTAGGAGCAGTTGCCCTGGGTCCCGAATGAAGTCAATAGCTACAGTAAAGGCAAAATCGGACGTTTTGGAGTCGCCTGTCTTGGCTGCCTATCTGCTCTTCTTCCCACATTTTCTTTCCTTCTAGAGCTTGGCTGAAAAGCTTCACATTTGGATTTGGAGAGATTTCAAATCTTTTTCCTACATATGACTGTTTCTGACATAGATACTTTAAAACCAAGGGGGTCCAAACTGATTAAAGTTATAACAAATTGGAATGCTGGAAAGTGCATGTCATCAGCCAAGGAAAGAGGTTAGTCTGATTAAATAATCAGTTTCATCTGGGTCTGTTTATGCCATCTGTTGCAAAATGTTTTCCAAATTGTGTAGTGTGCATGCAGGATCTCACAGAATAGGAATATCAAGTGTTATAACAAAAGTAGTATGTTCTTACTCTTCCTAAAAAAAAAAAAAAATAAAATATTTTTCTCAACGTCCCTATGGCATAAAACATGCATGGCAACGACATCATAACACAATACTCAGAAAATTGTAGCTGCCTTTAACCATGACATTTCCCCAAATTAATAACCGCACACTAACAACTGTGTAATAAATCTATAAACTTTTTCAGCATTGCTACTTCTTCAGCACTAGACCTGATTGTTTCTAAAACCTCTGAGACATATAACTTCTGATAAAGGGAATAATTTTTCTGGCAAAGGAAATATTAGAACAGGAAGTGAGTCTTGAAGTTCCTGACTTCAATCCATTAAGGTGACAGGCAAGAAATCTGAAGTCAGAGAAATGAAGCAATAAGAACAAGGATTCTGGTCCCCTCGTTCTCAAGCCACTGCTTACACAGACGGAAGGGAAGCTGGTTACCATGTGCACGAGGGCTGTCATTTCACAGACGGTAATTTGAAGCAGAACCAGGAGCAGGACCCAGGCGTCCTGGTTCTCAGGTTGATGCTGTTTCCATTCCACGGTGCCCTGCTAGCTGTGTAATTCCTTTTCCTTTATTTGACTTAGTGAATTGTTCATTTCATTTCATGGTTTGCTTGAGCGCCTTCCCCAAAACACCGCCATAAGTAAATCATTGCAAAGTGGATACTATTTTCTCATGGGAACAATGATAAAAATCAGGGATTTATTTCTAATCAAGGAGGCAGCATCAAACAGATCCTATACATGAACAACACCAGTCATAAGGCAGGGATTAAACAACCACAAACCTCAATGACCTCATGTGTAAAGTAGGCATAATAGGGGGATATCTCTCAAGACACTGAAGGATTAATGGAGGCAACGTGGGCAAGGCACTGGGCACAGATCCTGGCAGTTAGCAAAGGCTCAGGAAGCACCGGGCTCTCTCACTGGCTGTGAGTTATGCACTGGCACTCACATGTTTTGCTGGCTCATAATCCTCACATAGTGTTAAAATCTAGGTGCTGTCATTATGCCCACTTTACAAATGAGGAAACAGAGGCCCGGGAATGCAAAGTACCTTGTCAGAGGCTACATAACCAGCAGGCAACCAACCAAGATGGCATTTCACCCCAGACGATTTGACTTCAGGGTCTATACTTTGAACTCTTATTTTAAACATATAGTTGACATATAATAAATACTGTTAATATTATCACTTCACTTAAATAGATGAGTTATTGTCTGTATCACACAGAGTAGATGTACTATGACCATTATTTCACAAAGGCCTCATTTTACTATAAAGTAAGCAAACATGTGAAAATAGATGCCAATTGAGCATCAAGGTGGCCCCAAACTAATTTTCAGATTTCAGTCCAGTAACTTAGAGGCGCGTTATACAATGTATGACCCATAGTATCATAACATACTACTGTACGAGAAAATTGCAGCTCATTTCTTTTTTTTTTCTGAATAAATTTCTTACTCAACAGGTATCATCTAAAAATACTGTGTGTGGCTGGTGCTCCATACTGGCTGCTATTGTTAAGAAGGACATTTTAGTGGGCGTTTTGATGGTGAAAAGCATGTTTGTTTGTTTGTTTTTTAATTGTGAAATATTGAAAGTATATAGAAAAGGGTAGAAAATACAGTAATGCACTCACATATATTTCCCACTCAGCATTGTCAAACCATAACATTATATACATTTCAATGTTGTTTCACTGAAACACAGGGAAAAGGAACAGAGGGGAAATTCCTTAACCTGGAAAGCGCAGCTACAAAATTCCACAATTGGGCCTGGCGTGGTGGCTCACGCCTGTAATCCCAGCACTTTGGGAGGCTGAGGCTGGTGGATCACCTGAGGTCAGGAGTTCAAGACCAGCTTGGCCAACATGGTGAAACCCCGTTTCCACTAAAAATACAAAAAACTTAGCCGGGCATGGTGGCACATGCCTGTAATCCCAGCTGTTTGGGAGGCTGAGGCAGGAGAACTGGTTGAACCTGGGAGGCAGAGGTTGCAGTGAGCTGAGATCGTGCCATCGCACTCCAGCTTGGGCAACAAAAGTGAAACTCCATCCCAGAAAAAAAAAAGAGGAAAAGAAAATTCCACAATTAACCACACCCTTGGTGTGTCATATCCTTTAAAGCTGAAAACAAGACAGACATGCCCACCTTGCCTCCTGTGTGCAAGGACTGGACTTGGGGGACCTGACAGAGATGAGAAAAGGAATAGGGCAAGGATCCCAGAGGAAACTGTGGAGCCGTCATCATTCCGTCTGGGGTGGTGGTGGGTTTCCTTGTTAGCTTCTGGTTTAACTGGATGTTAGCTGGAGAACATAGTGCGTACTAATTCTTGTTTTTTGTTTTGTTTTGTTTTTCTGGGGATGGAATCTCACTCTGTTGCCCAGGCTGGAGTGCAGTGGTACAATCTCGGCTCACCGCAATCTCCACCTCCCAGGTTCAAGCAATTCTCCTGCCTCAGCCTCCCGAGTAGCTGGAACTACAGGCGCCTGCTACCACGCCTGGCTAATTTTTTGTATTTTTAGTAGAGCTGGGGTTTCACCGTGTTAGCCAGGATGGTCTCGATCTCCTGACCTCATGATCCACCCGCCTCGGCCTCCCAAAGTGCTGGGATTACAGGCGTGAGCCACCACGCTGGGCCCTAATTCTTGTTTTTTATTGAGATTTCCATTCAGGCTAGTTCTTGGTCAATTCTAGGCAACGTCCCGTGGGGGCTTAACTAGAATGTGCGTATTCTAATAGGGGAATGCAGAATTGCCTATATACAGTTACTAGGGTCAACTTTGTTAATTGCATAGCTGGAAACAGCATAGAAATGCACTTGCTGTGCTCTAAAACCTTTCATTGCTAATGAGTGAATGGGA